>NC_138146.1:10534511-10554511 GCF_964199315.1 Orbicella franksi
GTTACAGGACATTTTAGATCTTAAAGTTAAACTGGTATTTGGAACTCCGGAGGTGATTCTCAACAACTATCGCCACATTGTTGTTCTGTCTTTCTGGGCTTCAATGGACTTCCTCGATAATTCGAAGCTTTCTCTTACTTCAAGAATCTTCCGAACTACGGTTTCGTTTTTGTCTGCGTAATTTCGGCACAAAATGTTTGTCAAAAGTGAACCTTCGCCACTGGATATCTCCTTTTCGGTGATCAATTCAAGATCCAAACAAGCTTTGGTCATTTTTTTGGCCGACCGATATCGTCAATTTTCGTTTAAAATCTTTGTTCGTAATCACTTTAGTATAGAGTAAGCAAATTTGCTCTTTCGACGCAGGAGAAATGCACACATGTTCGACTGTTTTGGTCGGAGTGGAACCAATACTTTCCGCCATTCAATTCAATCAAAATGTAATCTGACAAACCAGTTGCAAGTCACGCCACTCCTCATTTTTGGTGCGAAACGCAAATGAAAACCCTTCAAGCGAGACAAGTCAACCTCTCACGACTTTGTCACTCGCTTGGCCGCTTTGCAACCTTAAAACAGCCGCTTCGCGGCCTAACATATTCTACCCTGAAATTCATGAGGTCGACTTGTGGCAAGTCTATTTATTAACGTGTCAAAGTCGCTAGCATACAATGTATACTAATTGGGGACACCTAACTACGATTACTTATCTAATAATTAATAAAACATTAGAGTACCAAGAAAACGTCAATGCAACTGAGCAAAACAAAATTTTTAGCCAAAGGACTCAGGAGCAAAGTGGACTGAATCAAGATGCTGCTCCTTTCATACCAAAGGAAACTACCACACCAGTTAATTTCCATTCCTATAATTTCCACACCCCTTCAGCCAAAAGCCACTGGGATTGCCACTGGACCCTCCCCTAATACCTGCCAAGTTAGAAGCTGAAGCAAAGGCACCATTTAATCTTTCCACACCATCATCCTTTGAACTACCACACTCTCCCGTGAAGGTGGAACGCCGATCGTTAAGCTATACAAATCCAAGTCCAAATGAAGTTGCACTTCAAGAGATCGTGAAGCTCCAAGCCAAGCAAGTATTTTCTAAACAAATGCACCACAGGGAAGGCGAATGATGTCATCAAAGGTTTTGTCACTCTCACTTCTGCTGGTGACAGCTATAGGAGAGCCAAGAACCTGCTGGCCCCAAAGGTTTGGAGATCCCCACCGTGTCTCAAACGCTTGCAAGTCTCATCTAAAGAACTGGTCGCAGATTGGCGAACGTCAGAGTAACTATCTTAAGGCTTTCTTAGACTTTCTGGGACAGTGCAAAGAAGCTATGACAAGTAAGAAGTTTCTGAGTGACTTGGACCCTACGGAGGTGCTGAAACAAGCTTTCTTCATATTCATATTGGTGCCTCCATGCCCTCAAAATCAAGGAAAACCATGAACGAGCAGTTATATTTCATGATCTCGAGAAATTTGTAGAAACAGAAGCTGATCTCGCTACAGATCCAGTTTTCTCCCCAGACGTACTAAAGTGAGAACGTAAGAAGCCTTCTGAGAGAGACAAGAAGGCTGGCCACAAAAACTAAAGACAGCCACTAAACTTAAGGATGTTCGTGCTAATTGTTTCTGTGCATCCTTACTGAATGCACAAATCACACGCCACGTCATGCATCGATGCACATGCTAAGTAATAAAATGTAAGTATGCTAAGTAATAAGGCAGATGACCATTGCTATAACTTTGCCTGGATTTAAGACTCACTGACTGAAAATATCGAGAATGGCTGGCCAGGTTAGAAAAATCGTAAATCCTGAAACTTTGCCTAAAGAATGCTTTTAGGAGCCACTTTCGAAAATATTATTCCGATTTTCTTAGAATTTATAGTCTTTGAGAAATTCGCAAAAAACAAAAATATAGCTTTTTGCCTCATTAAATATGCAAACAACATCTGGAAAATTGACAAAGTTCTCGGTATTCGCATTGAAACAATTTACAAAACTAGAACTCAGGGTAAACTTAGCATAAGAGCTTTACTTTTCTTCTATCTAACAATAGGAAGTTTTAAGTTTTTCAAGCATTTTGAAGGATTCCGTCGACCATTGAAGAATTGCCTTCTAAAGCCCCTATGAAAACGGCACAAATTCCGTAGTTTTATGGGCTTAAAATGCATCTTGGTATGTCCGACGTGGAGCTAAAATAAGTACTGTGCAAAAGAGTGTCATTTCTACTACAATAATATGGAAACAAATTTCTGGGCAATCGAGGTTCACACAGGTAAAATGCAAAAGTTCGCAACAGTCTCTTCTCAAATTTGCATAATGTGGTATGTTCAAAGAACTCTATTGTTGAGCACTGAGACAAACTAACTTCCGAGTCTGGATTTCGAGTTGGATTTTCGAGTTAGGATTTCGAGTTGGATTTTCAAGTAAGGATGTAGAGTCAGGTTTTTTTACTAGTAATCCAGCTGCAATGAATTGGTGAGTTTGTCCGTAAACCATCTTGTAGATTTCCAGTCCAATACAGCCAACAAAAGAATTCCTGTAGGGGTGGGGTTAGTGTTTTGCCTTTTTATTGCACGTAAACAGCTACATTTGAATCACATGGTGCCAGAACGACCAAAAGGAGGAATAAACCTATACATCGAGCTTGAGAAACATAAGCTCGATCAGATAGCTGCAAGGAACAAAAGAATGTTTCTGCAGAAACGTATAGCTTTCTCAAAGTAAAGCTACAGCGTCTCAGAGGAAAAATGTACAAGGACAAATGATGTAATATCCGTGATAAGAATCTACCCACTATACTTGCAAACAGTTTTAATCACAGCCAGCCCGGTGTCACAATATAGAATGCAAGTAAGCAAAATTCATATTTTGTCCCTCGAAAGCAAACACTTGGAGACTTAAAAACATATCTTGCAATATAAATGATCCTGAAAAAGGCATAAACACATGGCAAATTACAGGGGTGTCAAACTCAACGAAGCGACATGCAGATAAGGGCGGAAATCATGCAGACGTATGAGCTCTAAAATTTTTGCTATAGCACAGTCTTACGGCCCAACTCTACTTAAAATTCCTCCTTATAACACAACATGAAGTGCCCCTCATAAACACGAGTGAAGCAACAAAAAGGTCGATTGACCGAACAGAGAACAGCAAATGTACAAATGTCAATAAACGTAGGAGTCGTGTAGGCTTGTCAACCCCATTTTACACTGATGTCACTGATTAGTCATCGAGTGCCTAGAAATCTAGAAAAAATGCTGTTTAAAAAAAAAAACAAAAAATAACGAGGTCGAGCTTCAAACAAATAAGGATCGAAAAGTACATTATGCCATTGGCTAGTTCTATCCTGACCAATAGGAGTCGTGCTTGGCCTGTCAACCATTTAAATCATCAAACCACTAAAACTTTATTGGAAATCCTCCCAAAAAATCTAACTCGAAAATCCAACTCGAAAATCCAACGATATCCAACTGGAAATCCAACTCGAAATCTAACTTGGTAAATAGGCAACCTCTTGAGCACTATAGTCTGTTTTTGTTCCATTTGTGGGCCATGCTTTGTGAGAAACGTACAAAAAGAGAGTTGATCCATGTCGTTATTACAACATTGTTTCATTATTTCACGCAAGGTACTTAAAACTACAGAAAAAGCCCAAAGTATAAGTTCAAAGTCACATAGACTAAACACACTACATGTATTACGTGATTGGCGTCATGTAAGATATATTTTCAGTTAGCTCCAATTGGAATTCCTCAATTATTGAGGTTTAGACACTTGCTTATAATAGAGACATATCAGGGTTTGTCTTTCCCATTTATGTACACTCGACCAGTCTGCAAATATTCGAAAGGAGACTGGTCTTTTAAAGTAAATTTTAACATGTGTCTCGTTTTTAAGCGCTGACGTAATTGCAGCTTTATGCTGGCATGTACGCATTCCTTTAAATAGTGATTTCGCATAGTTTGTCGCACTTATGTCCGTGCGCTTTCCTCTGCTGTTTGTAGGTTCAGGAGTGCTTTTAATTGGAGCTTTAAAGGAGATTTAGGGGTGGATTTTGGTTTAAACAGTATCGGATAAATTTGTGTTCATGGGCAAACTCATAATAAGAACATATCCTTCTTACATACAAGTTTAGATAGACAAGTAAGTTGCACAGGTGACAGGTGAAGGCTTTGCGGCTTTCCTTTGCTGTTTGTAGGATCAGCAGACTGCTTTTAATCAATATGACAAGTATACAGTTAAAACAACAAATTAATTTACAGTGAGGTAATTAGTGTTGCCAAATATTTTTAGAGATAATAAGGTGTCGATTTCAGAGAGAGTAACATTTGTGGCTATTCTTTGCTGTTTGTAGGATCAGCAGAGTGCTTTTAAGTTCACCTTTTAAAGGAAGATTTGGGGGTTGATTTTGGTTTATACAGTGTCGGATAAATTTGCGCTCACTGGCAAACTCGTAATAAGAACATATCATCCATACATACAAATTTAGATAGACAAGCAAGTCGCACACTCGATAGCTGAAGGGTCTACATAAAATTTACAAATTGGTAACGCAGTTGTACATTTGCCAGTCTTGAAGTGAATTGAATGAGCATTGTATGAGCACTGAAATATACAGTTTACAGTAGTGATAATGAAGTCAGGGTACAGTTCATTTGCAGTTTTCAGTTTTTGAGTTATTTTTTACAAAAAAATACCTCTTAGTCGGCGCGTTGAGTATGTTACAGATCAATGGGTGAGTGAGTGAGTGAGAGATGTATGTATGTCACACCAATCAGATTGGATCTACTATAAACAGCCAATCAAATTTCTTGTTGTAAAGGTAAATGGTATGTGAGAAGATCTGATCCCGATAAAGTTCAGAACGGTGGTATTCATTCTTCTATAAAAGAGGAGGAAGTATTCATATATTGGGTTTACTTCAACATTTTCTGTGGGTTAGGCTGAGGATTTTAGTTAAATGAACAAGGTGAGCCTTGAGGTTTGACACAGTTCGTGAGTTCATAGTATGCAAATGCAACAAGATATTTTTATTTTTAGTTAAAGGTAACTTGATACTTTTGTTTTTCACAAGGATTAAATTCAATTAGAGGTCACGAATCGTCGCTTCTAGTTCTTAGGACATGTTTTAGGGGGGATGAAACTTTAGATTTGAAACAGTTCTAACGTTTACAATAGTAAGTGTGGGTAACGATTGTTTTGTTCTTGTTGCATGCAAATATAACAAGATATTTTTGTTTTTTAGTTACAAAGTGTAATGGGACACTATTGTTTTTCACAAGGGAGTAAATTCAATTAGAGCGGACGAATCGTCACCACTCTTTCCCAAGAGATGTTTGCTATCTTTAGTAACAAATGGTAACTTAACACTTTTGTTTTTTATATGGGAGTAAATTCAATTAGAGCTGACAAGTTCTCAGCTATTGTTTCCAGGATATTAAACAAAAAAACTTTCATTTCTGGATGGTTTTTACGTCTCTGCAGTAGCAGTGTAATAGTTTTATTTGATGACATTCATTTCAGTCCGATATTTTTTAAGGTAAAAAGTACGAAAACTGTTCAAATGTTCTTTGAAGACTGCGCGGCACCAAGTTAAAGTGCAACTTAATTAAATCAGACTTTCAACGTGTCAGAGGTTTTTTCCTCTTTCTTTCTATTTTCGGTGAAGTTGTGTTGTGTTGTGTTGTGTGAAAAGGTGAACTTACGTCTCGTATAAAATGAGAAAAAGTTCCTAAATTAACTTGAGTATTTTTGAGCAAAAATTCCTCTTGGGGGTTGGAAGGGTTATGTGATCGGTGAGTGAGGGAGTTATGCATGTGCACGTGTCACACCAGGTTGTATCAAAGAACGAATCAAATTGCCTGTTAGAAAATAAGATGGTATCTACATTAATCTGGAAACATGTCAGATTACTGTAGTTTGTTCAGTCAAACATTTTATGGCTTACTATTTAGCTACCTTACCGTGACCGATGTAACATCGCAACCAAAGAAAAAATGTCAAATTAACCAAATCATTACTGTACCATGAATGCTCCTATCTCCGACACTTCACACAAAAAAATAACTCTTGCATGCCTTGCGTGCCTATGTTTTATGAAGTTTTGGAAATGTTCTGTTTTATATTTTCTGTCAACGAAAGAGTGGTTGTGATTAAACAATCGATAATCGTTTTGTCAGGGTAAAGACAATACCAATGTTAATTGATGACAAGTATACGGTTAACAACAAATTAATTTTGTGAGGTATTTAGCGCTGCCAAATATCTTTAAAGATAATAAGGTGTTGATTTCAGAGAAAGAAACTTGTACTTTGTGGCTTTCCTTTGCTGTTTGTAGGATCAGCGGAGTGCTTTTAATTTCAGCTTTTAAACGAAGATTTGGGGGTGGATTTTGGTTTATACAGTGTCGGATAAATTTGCGTTCACAGGCAAACTCATAATAACATATCTTCGATACACACAATTTCAGATAGACAAGCGGGTTGCACACACGATATGACAAGTCAAGAGAAAATGATTTTCTCTTGGACAAGTATATGGTTAAAACAACAAATTAATTTCTGGTGAGGTAATTAGCTTTGCCAAATATCTTTAAAGATAATAAGGTGTTGATTTCAGAGAGAGGAACTTTTCAGTGGAGTGCTTTTTATTTGGGTTGGTACATTTCGCTCACCCCTAGCACATGGACTTACAAGATGGACCTGGTACATGAACTACTTGAATGAACCACCAATGGACTACCCTAAATGTAAACCCCTAAAATTTCTAACCCAAAAGTTAAAGAATCAGTTTGTCTGCTCATGTTCCAATCTTCTAGGAATAATTTTTAAACGTCATCGCTTCTGCATGTATTGCGTGCCGTTTATTGATCTTGATGGAAAACGAATTAATTAAATGCGCGACATAAAACGAAGAGGTTTTATTAACGTGATCAAGCCAGACCAAGGAAGCAAGTTTTCTTGAAAAATAGAGTAAGGCTGTTTGAAATCGGTCCCGCAATCTGACCTCGGTTGCAATTCGGCCTAGTCCAAACGTCGCATTTCTGCCATTCCGACCTCAAATAAATTTGTCCCTTGAGAACAGCGGTGATTCGAAACATCAAGTTCAATCAATCAGAAGATTGGAAGATGCTTGCTTTGCTGAAGGCCATTTTAAATGCTACAAATATTAGCAATGGCAGCTGGTGCAGCAGGCTATTAATTCAGTTCGGCAGGATACGCAGGAGCACGCCGAAGCCAAGTCGCGTTACACGGCATGCAAACTTTGTTCATTCCCGGGGGGGGGGGGGACTCATATAAAAATAACAGGGGTGCTCGTCGTACATTTTAGGGGGTTAATTTTCAAAAGGTCCAACGCGAGAGCTTTTGGGGTATCTTTTATGGGGATTGAGCCGAAAAATCCGACAGGGGATAATGTCTTATGTAAACGGTTGTCAGTTTAACCATCAATTTTCCCTCTTTCTTTGTTATTTGGAACTATTAAGGCTAAAAGTGAAGAATGATCATTGCAGTGAATTTTTCCAATTTAAGCAATTGGAAAGAAGAAGCCTGGAAAAATCACGGCTTCAACGGGATTCGAACCCATGACCTCTGCGATACCGGTGCGATGCTTTACCAACTGAGCTATGAAGCCACACATTGGGAGCAAGGTCAATTGATTGAGTTCACATCTTCCTGTGAGGAGTGAAATGATGTGAAGTATACATGAAATAATTCATATTTGAACTGCAGTATACATGAAAGTGAAGAATGATCATCGCAGTGAATTTTTCCAATTTAAGCAATTGGAAAGAAGCCTAAAAAAATCAGGGTTTCAACAGGATTCGAACCCGTGACCTCCGCAATACCGGTGCGATGCTCTACCAACTGAGCTATGAAGCCACACATTGGGAGCGAGGTCAATTGATTGAGTTCATATCTTCCTGAAGCCCTGATTTTTTTAGGGTGTAGTCATTCTATGAAGACACTTTTCAATTTTCGTCAGTTATACAAAAAAGTTCCCCTAGCCTTAAAAACGTTTGTGTTTGCTGGCCCACGTTCTTACTGCCCAGATTTTTTGTTCCAAATACTGATTGAAGAAGACCAAAAGTTAATCAGAGTATTTATTTCGACCCGATATTGGGCAAACTAAAATGCCTTTTAAGCCCATAAAATTACGCAATTTTTGCCGTTTCCATAGGGGCTTGAATTCTTCGACAGTCGATGGAACTCCTCAAAATTTAATTGAAATAAAGCTTTCAATATGCTTAGTTTATCTGGTGTTCTAGTCTTGTAAATTGTTTCAATACCAAGAACTTCGACTCAAGCGTGGCAGTAACACTACGTTTGAAACCATGCATACACTCAGTTTGGCATGCAACTACTTATAGCACAGCAGGCCTAATGCCGTTCCGCACAGCAGTAGTGAGACTTGCCTTTGAACGACATGCTCTTGCCATGCACGTGCCGAACTGAACCAGGGACAGCCGAGCCGGGGTGGGGGGCTTAAGCCCCCCCCCCCTCCTCTACACTCTTTTTACCACAATGACAGTTTATTTTGTTTTAGTATGAGGTACAAATGAAAAAATAAAGAAGAGGAAAAGAAAACGGAAAAAGACTGGTTGACTACAGATTTACCAAGAATTTACAAAGCTACAACCTCGTTCCAAATCTGTAGGAAGCTTTTCATGTTTACATAGTTTTAACCTTTCCGCAGCGTGCACTTACTTCCCACACATGCGGGGGCTTGTATAAAAGCGCAGGTCAGTCAGTACTAAGGCCGTGATATATCATGGAGGGCTGAGAAAGATGTATGAAGCTCACAATACCTTCAGAATACATTGCTGTAAATGCACTAAAAGTACATGTCATTTTATAGTTCATCCACATGGAGAATGTCAAAAATACCATTTCCAAGCCCCTAGACTTAAAATGTTTTTGGGGGGGGGGGATGCCCATAGACCCATCTACAAACTTGCGCTGGCACCGCTCGTTTTCAAGTCCCCCACCCCACCCCTACCCCCCCTTCCTTCACTTGAAAAAAGACTCCGCCGTCCTTGGGAATTCATATCCTGCTGCATCAGCTGCAGTTGCTCTCTAACATTTAAAAAGGTCTTCAGCAAAGCAAACTTCTTCCGATCCTCTGCGCGAATGAATTAAATTCAACATTTGAATCTTTCATAGCTTTTTGTCATGCCACTGCCGGACCAAATTTATTTGAGTTCGGCATGGCAGAAGCACGACATTTGGACTAGGCCGCATTCCAACTGAGGTCAGATCGCGGGATAGACATCAAACAGTCTTACACTATTTTTCAAGAAAACCTGCTTCCTTGATCTAGCTGGATCACGTTAATAAAACCTCTTCGTTTCATTTAGTGCATCTAATTAATCCATTTTCCATCAAGATCAAAATCGACACACAATGGTTAGAAAATACTTTAAAAGACCAGTCTCCTTTCGAATATTTGCAGACTAATGGAGTGTGTATGGAAGGAAAAGACAAACGCCTATATGCTTGTATTATAAGCAAGTGTCTAAACCTCAATAATCAAGGAATTCCAATTGGAGCTAACTGAAAATATATCTTACGTGATGCCAGTCACGTAATACATGTAGCTTAATGTTTAATCTGTGTAACTTTGAACTTATATTTTAGGCTTTTTCTATAACTTTTTTTGTATCTTGCGTGAAATAATGAAACAATGTTGTAATAACAACATGGATCAACTCTCTTTTTGTACATTTCCCTCAAAGCAAGGCCCACAAATGGAACAAAACCAGAGTATAGTGCTCTACAATAGAGTTCTTTGAACATACCGCATTATGCAAATTTGAGAAGAGACTGTTGCGAACTTTTGCATTTTACCTGTGTGAACCTCAATTGCCCAGAAATTTGTTTCCATATTACTGTAATAGAAATGACACTCTTTTGCACAGTACTTATTTTAGCTCCATATCGGACATACCAAGATGCGTTTTAAGCCCATAAAACTACGCAATTTGTGCCGTTTTCATAGGGGCTTTAGAAGGCAATTCTTCAACGGCCGACGGAATCCTTCAAAATGCTTGAAAAACTTAAAACTTCCTATTGTTAGATAGAAGAAAAGTAAAGCTCTTATGCTAAGTTTACCCCGTGTTCTAGTTTTGTAAAGTGTTTCAATGCGAATACCAAGATCTTTGTCGATTTTCCAGATAATTTATTGTTTGCATATTTAATGAGGCAAAAAGCTATATTTTTGTTTTTTGCGAATTTCTCAAAGACTTTAAATTCTAAGAAAATCGGAATAATATTTTCGAAAGTGGCTCCCTAAAAGCATTCTTTAGGCAAAGTTTCAGGATTTACGATTTTTCTAACCTGGCCAGCCATTCTCGATATTTCCAGTTAATGACTCTTAATGATCTTGGACATTCAGTGACCCCTATTTTTCTTTTGATAGATCTTTTTCTCTACCAATTTTCCACATTTTGCACAAAAATGAAGAAAATCTATCGATTAGAAGTTTGAATTTCTTGCAAAATGTACCATTGAATTACGCTATTTTTAGCTCTTCATTTATCTGTGCTGTGGTTTCAAATGCCTCTTAAAGGGTTAGGTTTTCAGAAAACATTGGCAACATTTGGAATTATTTACGCAACAGACCCTCTTCTACAAAATATGACTAAGATTGTTTGCCTCCGTTGACTCACCTTCGATATTTTCAACTATAGACCCCCTGTAGACCATGCTGAATTGCATGCACCAATTTTTCAAAATCAGGGTAGTTTTCCACACGCTTTATCTCTGAAACGAAGCAGGTGAACCCCAATTTTTTTTGCATATCTGACACACGGAACTCATTATCCGAATGCAGTAAAAAATTTTAAAAAATCTATTGACTGGAAAATTTTCGCATGAACGTCCTTAAACAGCATGGTTACAACTACAGGTGACCCCTCAAAGACCAACACTCCCACGTCAGATTCAAAGGGCCAGTCAAAACCAAGAGTCTGCCCTGTGTGTTCAAAGGTCCATACTCTATCCAACTGCGATGAATTCAAGAAGAAAACCGTTAAGGAACAGCTTGATTTTATCCAGTCTGTGGGTCTTTGCTTTGACTGTCTCAGTAAGGGCCACTACTTGAGAATTTCCATAAGAGACTAACATGCCAAAGATGTGGGAAACCACACCCAACAATTCTCCATTACAATCAAGAAGATGAGAAGGAGTCAAAGGATTCAGCGGCAACAAACGTTACATCAGATCAATCCTCCAGCAATACTTCAAGCGAATGTCATAAAGTTGGCAAGCAGAACAGTATCACTAACTTTGGGACATTATGGGGCAGTATGGCATCCCTCACATCTTTATCAGGACTTTTCAGGCACTATATCATCAGAGCTCACGCTGCGTCACAGAAGGCGGACGGTATTCTAACTGGTTCAAAGTGAAGAGTGGCCTGCGGCAAGGGTGTGTGTTGTCTGGCTTCATCTTTGTCTTGATCATGGACTGGGTCATGTGGCACACAAATGATACAGTACTGGTCAAATGTAAGTTGACAGTCTCAACTCAAAACTTGATCCTCGATCCTTGATGCTTTCAAGAATGGAGAATCAAGTTTCGAGGCTCGAGTTTCGAGTTTTGAGTTTCGAGTATCGAGTTTTGAGACGCTCAAAGAATTTTTCAAGAAAGCGATTTATATCTCGAATTCGTAACAATAGAAATAAACAATACCACGCATCATGCGGCTTCCTTTATTCGTGCAAGAGTACATGTATTTCATATTAATGTCCAAATCGTTAGTCTGGAGTTGAAGTCTTGAATCACAATTATATAGCATTTGTCACATAGAAAAAACAACACGCGTACGAATCAACCTAATTTAGAGAACGCAGCCTGCGAGCATGAAATGATATTTCTAGCTCTTTCTGGTTCCAGCGAGCTCAAATTTCAACTTGCTTGCTGCTCGCAAATTTTGCAAAGTGTTACTGCAATTGTACTGCAAATGATTTTCTAGCCAAATATCGTATTTAAAAAAATACTCATCAAGATACTGTGCTTGTAACTGAACATCGCCTGCGTTTAGCAGACGGCTTTTCGGCTCTTGTTTGCATTGACAGCCCGCAGTGATTGTTTGAATTTGCATAATGTTCATTTTCGTGATTTTCGCCGATTATGTTTGTGTGTGACTCGATGAAACTGCGAAACTTGCATGGCAACATTAAATTACTCATGTCACGTGAACTTCTGTTACATTAAGGCATGTTTAACATAACAACTTGGTTTAAACTACAAACAAAACTTCCTGTGCCTTCGTAAAAAACCTAGACAGATCCCAGACAAAAAGACTGTGTTGACTCTTTTTGTTGACTTACAATTACAGGCTGGCCAATCAGAATCATTGCTTCCCACAGCTAGTAAAATTCTAGGTTGAATGAAGCAGAAAGGTTTCCACTGATTTATTCATTTTTTTTTATTTAACAGCTTTAACAGTTGATATAAATTATCTTAATTTTTGTGACATTATTATAGGTAATCGAACAATTGATCTTAAATGTAACTTCAGCGGAAGACAAGATCTTTCAATTTTGACATGCATTTTCTTGACTGCAGGAAACAACCCGCTTCGAGAGTTTCTAACTTCTACTGAGCCATAAAAACAAACCCAGCATCGAATTGAAAACTGACCGGAAAAGTTCCCGTGAAATCATCAACGAATGGATTAAAGATAGCTCTGAATCAAAAGAAATGTGTAAATACCAAGCGTCAAAACAAACAAACAATTGGAAGCTGACGATATCGAGTCGCATACACACCTCGAGAGTTAATGTTTCTGATTTCTATCGAGCCCTTCATACAGTTGATTTAAATGAAACTCAGCATTGTCTTCAGAACTGTTACTCTGTTGTTACTCTGAATTGAATGATAATTAACTCCAGATCGAAAGAAGTTCAACCGAGGGACAAAACAATCAATTTAACTAAGCCAACCGATTTACAAATGTAGAGTCGCCTACCGCCTCTGGAGTCGCGACTCAAAAATTTCTCTCCAAAAGTAAACCAGGAAGACTGACACGTACAGGAAAATTAATCGAGCAATAAATTCTTTGTCACTTTGACTTAAAACTCGAATGACTCGACTTGAAACTCGAACGAAGCGACTGGAAACTCAAAGGACTCGACTCAAGACTCCATACTCGAAGTTTTCGAGTTTCGAGGATTGAGGATCGAGTTGAGTTGTTCGAGTTTCGAGTGACTGTCAACTTACATTTGACCAGTGCTGTAGGAGACGCAGCCTGAGATGGAAATTCACATCAGTCCTAGAATACCTGGACTATGCTGATGATGTTGCTCTAGTCTCAAGCAGATTTGCCAATCTCCAGAAGAAGATGGATGGGCTAGCAGCCACCGCCAGCATTGTTGGGCCAAAGATCAACCCACGCAAAACAAAGATGCTTAGGATGAACCACAGATGCACGGACTACATCAGGATAGAAGGAGAGGAGGTGGAAGATGTGGAATCCTTCGTGTACCTAGGTTCAGTACTTGACAAACTTGGTGGTGCAGAAGCAGACATCAAGAGGCAACTAGCACTAGTGAGAACTGCATTCACCAGACTTCAGGACATCTGGAGGTCAGGCAGATTCAGCCAGAAGACCAAGTTGCACATCCTGAACTCGAACGTCATGTCCATGCTGTTGTATGGAGCCAAAATGTGAAGGGTGACAACAACTGATCTCAACAAACTGGATGTGTTTCACCGCACCTGCCTTAGGAGAGTGCTGAGGAGATTCTGGCCCAACCATTTGAGCAATGAAGAGCTGTACGAAGCAACAGGGAGTACACTGGTGTCAGTCCTTATATGAGTGAGAAGATGGCGATGGTTACGGCATGTATTGAGGAAAAGTCCTGACAACCTCTTGAGGACTGCATTGATTTGGGCACCTGAAGGTAAGAGGAAGCGAGGTCGACCGAGGGAAATGTGGAGAAGAACCGTGGAGGAAAGGAATAAGCTCGGATGGCATACATGGTGAGCTGCTGCTGCATCGGCCTCAGACCGCAATGGGTGGCGTGATCTTCTGGCCAGTCTCAAGAGTCCTCAAGAGTCCTCATGGGCCCAATGAGGATGAGTGAGTGAGTGTGTATGGTTGCACCACAAGGACAGTCCTGAAAGGAAAGCTCTAACCTATGCTCTTCTGGATGATGCAAGTGATTCAACATTCATAGGTGTGAAACTACTTGCAACCTTGAATTAAAGAGCCTTGAGATCAAATTGAATTTGTACACATTGTTAGGAAAGGAAGAAATCTGTGTTGAGAAGATATGTGGTCTGGTAGTCCAGCGTGTAGACAAGAGGGTTGAGATCAAGCTGCCCGAGTCATATTCCAGATCAAGCATTCCTTTCCAAAGGAACCAAATTCCTACCCCCAAAGTTGCAAACAAAAGGCCGTACCTTAAGACGATTGCAGAAAACCTGCACCCTTATCAAAGTGGTATAGATGTAGGACTCCTGATTGGCTGTAACTGTTCAAGTGCGATAAAAACCAAGAGAAGTTCTTCATGGAAAGGGAGACGATCCTTACACAGTCAGAACCCTTCTAGGATGGGGAATTATTGGCCCAATCATTTCCCAGCAAGAAAGACAACTAGATGAAGAAGACAAGGAACGTGCCACTGGTCACAAAATTATGTCCCTTGAGACAGGTAACAACATCAGAACAAATCTCACCTTCATTCCCCAAGTCCAGTCCAAAGAAGAAATAAGCGTGCACAAAGTAAGGACCACAAATTTATTAGTTGATAAACTATTATGTGTCACCCTCGATAAATAAAGTTTTGATTTAATTTGATTTGAAGTAAGAAAAATGTTTGAAATGGAAGTCTCAGACAGTAGCTCTACTCAAGAAGCCCTTTTGCAGGAAGACAGGAATTTCCTGGCAATAGTAGAAAGTGAGATTTGGCATGTGAAAATGGCCACTATGAGATGCCCTTGCCATTGAGAGTGCCTGCCTCAGCTCTTCCAAATAACCGTGAAGTGGCTTTACGTCGTTTAAACCAGTTGAAACAGGGGTTCAAGGGTTGACTGCATTCATGGAAAAGGTGCTACGTAATGGTTTTGCCAAAGAGGTTCCTCCAGTGGAAGCGGAAGCCAGCAATGAAGGAAAAGTGGCCTACATACATCATGGTGTGTACAATCCGAAGAAGCCGACTAAAATTTGGGTTGTCTTTGACTGCTCCGCAGAATTCCATAATGAATCGCTGAAAAAAATTTGCTTCAAGGACCAGATTCAACAAACAATTTAGTGGGATTCCTGTGCAGATTTAGGAAGGAACCTGTAGCCCTGATGGGAGATATTGAAGGGATGTTCCATCAAGTTGGAGTAGCAGAGTAAGATAGAGATCTTCTACGCTTCCTCTGGTGGAAGGATGGTGACTTAACAAAGAAACCCACCAAATTCAGGGTGACAGTACACCTGTTTGGCACCACAAGTTCCCCAGCATGCACTAATTATGCATTGAAGATGTCTGCAAATGACAATGAGAAAGATCTGGGGGCAGACGCAGCGAACTTCATTTGCAGAGATTTTTACGTCAATGACAGACTGACATCAGTGGAATCAGTACATGACACAGTGACCCTTATCAGGAATACACAGGAAATATGCAGAAGAGGAGGCTTCAAGTTGCACAAGTTCACCTCAAGCAACAAGGAGATTATTGAAGCCATACCTATTTAAGACCGAGCAGAAGGCATTCAATGCATCGATCTGGACAAGGAAGCCATACCTATGGAACTTGCCCTTGGAGTCCAGTGGTGTGTAGAAAAGGACTTGTTCCAATTCAGGATCATTTGAAAGGATCATCTGTGCACCAGAAGAGACATTCTCTCGACTGTCAGCTCCATTTATGACCTGCTAGGATTTGTAGCCCCAGTGCTCATGGAAGGAAAGAAGATACTTCAAGAACTCTCCAGAGAAGATGCCGACTAGGATGACCCATTTCTGGAAGACATTAAGATGAGATGGGAAAGGTGGAGGGAAGAACTACCTTCATTGGAGGAACTATCAATCCCAAGATGCTACAAAACCTCAGACTTTGGTTGTATTGCTAAGGCACAGCTACACCACTTCTCGGATGCAAGCACTCAAGGACACAGTCAATGCCCACACCTAAGGGTGATAAATGTTGAGGGTAGCATTCACTGTTCCTTTGTTATTGGTAAAGCTAGGGTTGCTCCACTCAAACCTGTAACAGTGCCTCGTCTTGAGCTCACCACTGCCCCTGTATCATTCAAAACAAGTGCTTAGTGACTTAGTCAGTTAATATTAGAAATAACCAAGCATTTTATGATCTCTAAAAGACATCAGGCCCAAGTACTTCATACACAATTTCCTTTAAGAGCAGCTGCAGCTCAAACAATTCATCATTGTCAAGGTGACACTCTTAATGACTCAGTACTTGACTTACCTTCCTCTAGTAGAGAACATATGCATTATGTCGGATTAAGTAGATTATGAAAAAGTTCAACTTTGCACGTATTACACTTGAATGAGACGAAAATATGTCAGCAAAACTGTTGAAAAGGAAATGGCCAGACTTAGAGCTGGAGTATTAGTCCCTTGTGTTCCACGCTTGTATGACATCAAAGAGAAAACAATTAAAATATTGTTTCACAAAGTAAGATCTCTCCATTGTCATTTTGATCATGCAAAATGTGACTGTTAGTAATGTTCAGGCTACTGATGTAAATATTTTTGTTGAAACTGCTCTATGCTCTTCTGCTATTGATGCAGATTATCAAATGAATGGTTTCCAGCTTTTCAGAAAGATGGTTATCCTGAAGGCAGTATCAGAACTTGATATGGAACTGCTGTATACATTAAAAGTAATATTCAGTGTGTATCTGAACCCTTCAGAGCTACCCTTAATGATATACAAATAACAGCTTCTGTGTTGTCTGACACAGTATCAAATTTACACATAGTTGGTACATGTATTTATCGCTCAAAATCCAAAGTTAAACTGAAAACATTTAAACAATGTCATTGACAATGTCATTCCTGATTACAATACTCCTACTATCATACTTGGTGATTTTAATGTCAATCTCTGTGAGATGTCTTCAGAAAAGAATACATTAAAGAAATGTCTTATAGGACAAAGAGGCTACACCCAGCTAATTACCCAATATACAACAAATTACGGCTCACTGCTTGATCACGTCTACACTAAAACTTACCTAATCATATCTATAACAAAATTCTCGATCATGATTGGTTCTCTGCGTGCCTATTTGTCACGTAATCGGCGCACAACCACATGGGTGTCCAATTGACCTTTTTGTAATTAGACACCTGTAATTAGATACCCACGTGACTGACACATCAATTGTGCGCGCTTTAATGGCTTTCTTTACAATTAATGCAACGCACTACATACGTTTTCGCTCAAAAGAAGTTCTCAAAAGACATTTTTAATTCCAAAATTTGTTATAGATACAATTAATTAGTAATTGGACCTTATGTTGTACAATTCAGGGAGTAATCATGCTTATAATTTCAAATCCACCTTGAGCTTCGCGCTCGTCCAATTTTGAAATTACTCTTGCAATTACTCCCTAAATTGTACTCCACTTGGTCCAATTACTATTACTAATTGGATACAATCTTCACATGTTCTAGAATCCTAGTTTAGTGATCATAAGCCTGTATATGTTTGGACATGTCTCCCTTAATTGATCATACAGGTATGACAAGCAGACTATTTTCATTACATTTTGCTACATAAGATACTTGTGTATCTGGGATGTTTACATTGTTCCTACAGTACTTTAACAATATCAAAAATACAAAATTTAATGAAGTTCAAATGGACATAAGTGAAATTATATGTTACGCCATAAAACAACCTAATTCCTCAAGCATTACATACAGTAGCATTCCATTGACTTGCACAGCAGAGAATAGCCTCATTTCGAGGAGTTAAAATTAGCAAACAAGAGATTTGCTCCAAAAGATCAGCAAACTAAGAGTTTCATTTCAAATAATTATCAGGGAATTGGAGTTATATTACTATATAAACTAATATAGAGGTCTTCACTAAACACTACACCTGTACCCTGTGCTACTTTACCATTACTGTTTACTTTACCATTACTGGGACGAGAGCTTGCAATTGGGTGGAAAAAGGGAAATATTGTTATGGAAATATTCTAGGCTTTCTTTCTAAACTGTTTTAATTCTTGTAGTTTTACAGAATGTACCTATGCATGTCAAGGCAAAGAAAAGCCTTTAATGTACATCAGTGACTACCTCGCTTGCCAGTAACTTGTTCATTACATTCATCAAACTAAACACCTCTCGATCAACGCTCTACTAAATTGGATACTAAAACACTGCAAACAGGTAGGTTTTTGTGCCACTTTCCTGCAAGGAAAGGAAGGGGAGGAAGAACAGTCTAGCATTAAATGGTCTTCCTTTGCAAATGCACAGCTGATCAGTGCCTGGCCTTTCACTTAGTCACTTGCAACTAGCCTCAGACATTTTGTGCAACATATAGATGACTCTTCACAAGATACAGATCAGTTACAAGTCATGTGAAAAGTAATGTGACTTTTAATTGTAACCTTTTAGAAGTTGATTTTTCTATTAGTGTGTGTTTAGTGGTTTGCACTACTAGCAGATCTAAGAGGGTGTCTCTACCTGACAACCCCTTAGAGCTCACAATATCCCTACACAGACTGTAAAATTGTTGGTCTGGGACACCCCTCTGTCTGTGTTACCCCTTATTAGATGACTCCCCGTTCTCAAAATTCTTGATCCACTTATTCACGCTAAGGTTAACCAATCTCATCTGTATTCTTGTATCTGTCATTTGATTTTACAGAAAATATCCCTCCATACCAATCCAAGAGATAAGATGAACAAAAACTGCTCTGAATGATCCTGAAAGTCTACATTACAAGATTGACTAAAACCAGCAAACAAGACTTTTAACAATGATATGATAGCTAGTCATACAAGTCATTGGAAAACTGTTATGGGATATCATGAACCTTGCCAATGCTATTCAAGAAGTAGACTTCAAGACTACGTCACATGCAAATAGGCATATAAGGCCTACACAATGCTTAATTCTTCATAGGAAACTCAAAGCTGTAAACACCAAGTAACAACTTAACATTTCAACGCAAAAACAACCAAGCTCCATGCTTGGACAAAAAGTGTTTTTTTCTTCAAATCTACAAGGAGAACCTTTCTTGATATAAAGTACAGACAGAAGCACCCCAAAGATAACACACCTCCAAAGACGCCGAGTCCATTCAGAAGAAGTCCTCCACAATATGCACCTGAAGAATTCATGTTCAGGGTATTTGTCTAGAGTTACGACGTTGTGCCGTGCCACCGAAGTTTCACTGAGTGACTCTAAAAATGTTAATGAAGTCTCAAAGAAGTTATTGGAAATCGAGGAAGCTTTCTCTCGCTTTGAAAAGGCCCACTATGACTACATCACGACTTTGTCAGCTGGAGATCTGGAGGAGTGGGAATGTCAAGCTCGTTACTTAAAGGAACATTTTCATCGGAAAATGGAGATTGTTGCGAGAATCCAAAGATGGATTTAAAACCCTGGAGAAATCACGCACCTACCGCCGTGGAAGCCCCTCAAGAAAATGAAGATTCTGTAAGTACCACAACTTCTCTGCTATCTTGACATTTGTCTGTCAGACAGCTAATGGCCAAGCAGGCGTTAGCGCAGTTAAAATTGTACCACCTGAAGAAAAAGCAAGCATTATTACGTCAGGAAGAAGAAACGAAACTAGAGTTGGAGATTGTGGATGTGCAGTATGAAATTCAAAGGACTGATCTTCAACTAAAAGTGCTCCAGGATGAGGAGCCAGCCATTTTAGCTAATTTACGGGACGTTTTTGAAGATGTGAAGCCGTTCAGTGAACAAGTTAATGTTGGAGCAGCAAATGTCCCTGAGTAGGAACGTTCTGATCGTCGAGTCAAATGGAAAATTGGTGCTCGAAACACT
>NC_138146.1:10557011-10597011 GCF_964199315.1 Orbicella franksi
TCGTCGTCAATTTGTAAACATTACTTCAGCAAACATAATTCGAATGTACCACCTTGTCTTTCAGAACAATTTCACGTGCTTGCCAAATGTACTAACAAATTTGATTGCCTAATTAAGGAGATGCTTTTTATAAGAAATCTTAAACCATCCCTAAACATGCAAACAGATTCGATTTGCGCAAAGGTATTCACTTGAAGAATTTGTGATCCTTTGTTATTATGTTAATTTGTAGAGACTATAGAAATCAAATCATCAATATCGCATTATTTGTTCACTTTGCCTTGAGAATGGTGTCATGATGACGCCGAAACATCGGCTTTTAACGTTAATATTCGCTTGTTTATGCTTTAAAAAATAATTATAAACCAACAAAAAGCCAAAGGCATCCGTGTCTGTAAAGTTATTTTGTTCACGAATGAAATTTGAGATGTTCCCAACTCGTTGCCTAGCACGTGACCAAAATCTTCCCACTAGCGGTGGTAAAATTGTTCTTCTCGAACGAACCAAACTAAACTATCCAAATATGACTACAACAGGGTTTAGTTTTTTATGGCTTACACTTTACATTGGAAAACTTAACTTTAAATGCATCATTTAACTTCCCAACACATGTAACCAACGCCGTATGCGTACAGTACGCGAGTTGTTGAGCGACTGGAATCAAGAATCAATCCAAAAGTTTCTTCATCAGAAGAATATCACATGGAAATTTAATCCACCTGCAGCCTCGCACATGGGTGGTGCCTGGGAGTGCACAATCAGATCCATTCGCAAGATCCTGAGAGCTTTGCTAGGACAACAACTTGTCTCTGACGAAATGCTCCAAACATTGGTGAGTGAAGTTCAAGGGATCTTAAATGGTAGACCGTTGACTCCAGTCAGTAGTGACCCAAAGGACCTGGACCCCCTAACACCAAACCATCTATTGTTATTAAGAGCCAACCCAAATTTGCCACCTGGAGTCTTCAGCAAAGAAGAAATGTACAGCAAGCGACATTGGCGTCAAGTCCAGAACATGGCCGATATATTCTGGAGGCGCTGGTCGAAGGAGTACTTGCCGACCCTTCAAGAGAGAGTGAAGTGGACCAAAGCTTGCTGTTGCTTAGCAATTGGCAATCTAGCTGTGATTGCAGACGACAACATCCATCGAGGAAAATGGCCGTTAGGCAGAGTAACTGAAGTTTTCATGGGAAAAGATGGAAATGTCCGATCAGCCAAGGTGAAAACTGCCCCCACAATTCTTACAAGGCCAATAACCAAACTTTGCTTCTTAGAAGGAGAGAAGAAAGCTTAAATGAAGAGACTGAATTTAACAGAAAATCCACAGTGTGAAGAATGATCAAGAGGACTTACTCTCGTGCCTGAGTATAGTTACACTATAGTAATGAACTGTAGACTTTACTAGTCCATTAGGGGGGCTATGTAGCCACGAGAGTTAAATTTTTCCGTTTTTGGTCGCCTTTTCTTTTCTGTTTTGTCTTTGCTGTTAAAGCTCAATTTTTTGCGTTCCTTTTTTGTGCAGTTTTAAATGCAAAGTAGTTTTTTCACGTCATGTTATGTAATCATCTATTGTTTATCACATAACCTCATTAAGTTTATTCTTTTAGTTCAAAATTCTATTTAAAAGCATTGTAGTTTTATAGTTGTATTCAGTCGTTGTCAGTTCCAGATTGCCGTACAGATCTTGTAAGTGATCTCGTTTCTTCTTTCTATTTTTTGCTGTTTTTTGTATTGTTGTAATTTCAGTTTACTTAAGTTTAAGTTTGTATTTATTGTTTTCTGTATTTGTTATTTTGGTTTTAAGTGAATCGTTAGAATTAAATACGAATTCAAAACGTACAGGAGTGTTATTTACAAGAATTATATGAACAATATTTGATTACTTTTTATTGTGTGATGTATAATAATACAGTAGCTATGATAAGTTGTATATGTTTTATCACCATCATCCATCCCATAAAAGAGTAAGATTAAAGTTGCATTTTCCATTCCAAAAACGCTCTCTGTGCGAACGCTCTCGTGTTGATAAAGCCGTCAGCAATTGATTCATTCCACCTGCGTGATTGTCTTTCTTGTGATAATGTTTGACAATTAGCTTCATTACACAGTTCTTACAAGGAAGGATTATCCGAAAAAAAGCATCCTGTGGTAGAAATTCTCCATACTTAAGGCGTCCATTGCATCTCATTTGGCCCTCCTTGTCCAGCTGTGGTTGTAAGCCAAGCAGCTTGCTCTTTTTTGGTAACTCTCTTTGTCACTGAAGTGCCAAATACTCATCGGGATATACCTTTCTCTGTGTACCCTTTATCACTTGAATCGCAGCATCTTCAATTTCTTCCGCCTTTAATTCTCCTCTCTCTCTGTTGGGACTTCTACAGTTATCTGTGAAACGACGAACCCATGCTTGAACTCTTATTAACTTTGTCCAACTAGAGAAGCATTTTGGATCAAGCCAGAACTGATCATCTTTATGAACTGAAATTGCTTTCCAGTCTCAGTTACTTTGGCCTGCCTGTGAGCTGCCTTGAGCTGCTTTCTTGACTTCCGTTGCTTCTGAAACTTTGCCAGCGTCAATTTGATTCACAGGCCATTCCGACTCTTCCTAATGAACCACTCCACCACTTATTCTCCTTGGCCATGTCTGATACTCTCATGCCCCTAATAGTAAAGTCAGCAGGATTCTCATTGGTAGGCACGAAACGCCACCGCTTGGGATTTGTTAGGCTCTGAATTTCTCCCACTCGATTTGCCACCAAAGGTTTAATTCTCCAACTTCTTCCTTTTGTCCACCACAGGACATTCATACTATTGGACCACAAGACTGCTTGCCCAATGCACCACTGTAAACTCTGGAAACTGACTCGGTCAACCTTAGTCCCAGGATTGCTGCCATCAGTTCTAAATGAGGTATACTTGTTGCTGCAAGTGGTGCAACTCTTGTCTTGGCTGCAACTAGTCAACTGGATACTGATCGACTCACGTTGATAACCTTCAAATAGACAACAGCACCATACGCATCTTGCTATGCGTCTACAAAGGTGTGTAAGGTCTCTGACAGCAGAACTCCGTCTGGGCCAAATCATAAACATCTGAGAACATTAATCGTTGGTAACTCTTCCGACTCAAAGAACCATTCTTGAGACTTGTGGATCAACTCCCTTGGGCATAGCTCGTCCCATTCAAGTCCTGCCACCCACATCTCCTGCATTGTAACTCTGGCTCAAATGGTAAATGGTGCCAAGAAACCAACTGGGTCAAATAATGTGGCAATTCTCTTCTGGAAATTCCGTTTAGTGAGCTGAAGTTTTCTTCGGGCGGATTTGCTTTGAACGTGAACACATCTTCTTCTGGAAGGCACACAATTCCCAGTGTCTTTACTGTTGGAAGGGGATCCTTGTTGATGTCCATCTCAGATGCTCTGTCCTCAATTATCTTCTCTAGAACCTGGGTTGAATTGCACAACCATTTACGAGCGTACATTCCTGCCCTGCTCCACAGCTCATCTAACTGCTTGTACAACTCAATACCTTGACTATCGTCCAACACCGAGTCCATACTGTCATCCATATATGTTGACTTTAACACCGTTTCTGCAGCTAAGGACAGCTCATGTTTGTGCTTCTCAGCATGTGTTTGAAAGACAAACTGAGCCTGGAAAGGTGATGAATTAATCCCAAACACAACTCAGTTGAACTCGTACTCTTCTGGTTTTCTCTGCTGATCCAAGGATCTCCATAAGAACTGCTGACATGATCGGCCCTTAGTTGCAACTTCAATTCTCAAATACACCTCAGTGATGTCACAGATGCGTGCAACAGGGTGTCTTCTGAATCAAAGTAAAACATAATTCAAATCTCTCTACCGTTTTGGTCCTTGATAAATGATGCCATTGAGGGAGATTCCTCCAAACTTTGCAGAGGCATCAAATACGATGCAAGTCTTTGTTGTGGCTCTCTCCAGTCATACAATGGGAAAGTGTGGCAGGTACCATCTCCTTACAGGTTTTTCTTCGGTTGGGTTGACCTTACAATGTAGCCCTTCTCCAAATATTGAGTGATGTTTTCTGAGTAGGCTGCTGCAATCTCTGGATTCTTCAATAAATGTTTCTCAGTGTTGCACAATCTGCGTAGCACCATGCCATAATTGTATGATAGGTCAGGAACATGCTCCTTCCATAGAAGTGCCACTTGATATCTTCCATCCAAGTACTTGAGGGACTTTTCCATCTGCTCTAATGCATGTTGCTCATCAGAATTCAGAATGGGTCAATCATGTGATATGCTAGGATTGTCTATTTCCCAGAATTGTAGTAGTAAACTACTTATTTCATCTATGTCTGACTGTTCTTGCACAAGATAGGTGTGTGCGAAGCTTAACTGACAGTCACCTCCTTTGAGCCCACTAACCATTCCTCAAAATGTCCATCCTAATGGTGCAAGTCTGGCTACTGGTTCCCTGGGTTGACCTCGAACATCCTTGAATGAGTAGTGTAGCTCAACATAATCAACTCCAATTAACAAGTCCACTATTGGGCGGATGCCAGGATTTGGAAACTGTATCCCCTCTAAAATGGGTGCACTTTGCTGCATACTTTCCCCAGTCAATAACTTTCATGTTTCCTGTGACTCGTTCAGCTGTGAATGCACTTATGGTAGTCTTCACATTTCCATCCAAACTTTCCAACTCGACCTCAACTGGCATAGTCTAGAAGGTTTCAGTCTGTCCATTTAGAACATTCACAGTTACACATTGAGGATGTCCTTGAAGTTCAAGCTCAGCAGCTACATCAGCATTTAAATGCAGTTTCGTTGTCCAACAACGCATTCACTTTAATTCTGTGATTACCATTCTTCAGAAACAGTGGTACTGTGCGTAGCACCAAAAAACTTGGTTGCGCACTTTGTGACGTCAATGTGGTGTGAGACCTCTCTGTTGATTGCTCAATTAGATCCTGAGGAGGAGTAAGAAACATTTCATTGATTGTTTCGCTTTCTGCAACAGCCTGGGAGCCACCTGATGCTCCTTGTTCCACTTCATAACAATCATTAGAGTTCAGCTGTTCACTGAGTGTTCCTACAATTATTTATCCCACAAACTCTCGAGCTAACGCACGTTTCTCCACTGTGATCTCCTCCTAAGCAATGATAACACAGTAAGGCTCTTTGCAGCTTCCCACCTCTCTGGAAGGCTCATAACCTTGAACCTGGCACAATACCAAACTCCATGCATGATGACCACTGCAAATGTTACACGGACAAAATCCAACTCTTCTCTGATTTCCTGGAGATTTCTGCATGTTACCGAAGAAGGTCATCCCACTGTCTTTCTTATGTCCTCTTTTACTCAAATCATAAATTCTTTCCAATGCTACTGTCTGGAATTCTGCTTCCTGGATGATGAACTCTCTCAATGTTTCTACTGACTGCCAATGACCATTTTCCTGAATCCACCAATGATAATGTGCTAGTATTGCTTCTGTCAATTTCTTACACAAACTGAGGTACAGTGATACGCTTCCTAGTTCTTCATGCCAACTGGCCTCCTTCAGGTTTACTACAGTAACATCTAACAAATCCGCAAGTCTCTCAAGGTCCCTTGCATTTTCAGGGCGAAGTGGCTTAAAGTTCTCCTGTTCTTCTAAATGCATGGCAATCTGAAGCCGTTTGCCGCCAAACTTTCATTCCAATCTTTCCTTTGCTGTCTCATAAGCTGCCGCAGAGTGTCCCAAAGGTTTCACGACCTTTAATGCTTTGCCAGATAAGTATTGACGTAACTGAAGAAATTTGTACTCTGGTGTGGCTGACACCTTGTCCACACATGCCATGAAAGCCATTTTCCAACCCTCATACTATCTTTTGTCACCATTAAATACAGGAATTGAAACACACTTAAGTTGATTCCACATATCCTTGCCAAGCGATGGCAATGAATGACTTTCTGCCACATTGTTCGCAGAAATTTTTCTTGTTTCCAGTCCTTTGAACTCCAACTCTTTCAAATCTTGAAGGTCCTCTTCATCAAATAAACGACTTCAATACTGACAACGTAATTCTTCTAAATCTTCTTTTTGACGAGCGATACCTTGTTCTCACTTAACTTGGTCCTCCAAAGCTTGCTTTTCGACACTTTTTCGTACGATGCTTTCTTTGATTCGACGTCAGCAAGAATTTTCTGGCATGTCAGTTGCCAAACTCGATAATTCGTCCTCCCAATTGTCCAAATATTCTTGAGCCTTGTCATGAGCCTCCGAAATTCCGCTTCTGATCTGTCCATTTCATTGGTGAACTTTTTCTCTTTCTCTTTGGAGCTTAAATATTCTTGAGACAGCTCTTCCATAGTTCACATTGTGCATTCTTGCACTTGACAAAGCATTGACAAACCTCCTTGACTTCCGCCAACTCTGATATTCTTCTTCGTCTAGAAGGCTCAGCAACTTGTTCTTGATCCTGGTGAAGGCCGCCTTATCCTTCACCTTTTGCTGCTTTAAACTTTCGATGCAGTCTTCTTCTTTGTACATTGCTTTGCCATGCTCGCTGTCTACTGACATGATTTGAAACCTTGCTCTGCTACCATCAAATGTTTACCAGATAGACATTTATTCTATTTCACACCATTTCATTAACCAGACTTTTGAACAATGCCCTGACAATCCAAGTGTCCTCGATTTTCAAAACTGTCCAAGAAGTTCCAATCCGTACTGCACATGTCAAGGATTAGAATTAAACTTATTTAAGCAAACAAAAAGAAGGCTAAGTTATGAACTAATATAGGAGATAAGCATACAAAATCAAATCTAACACAAAAGGATTATGTAACACAGTAAAGTCCATTCAGATACGCTAATGAATGCAATTGTCTCCTGTCCAGGACATTCATGCGACTATTGCACCTGTTGTTCTAACAACCCAGCATTTCTGTAGAAAGCAATTTACTAAACATGTTTCACCAAATTTCTTGAGATGTTGATGTGGCGCAGTGGAGTAAGTGATTGCCCGACAAGGGAGAGGTTGTGAGTTCAATTTCTATTGGGCTTAACATTTTTTTTTTATTTTTTCATTTTTTACTTTTTTTCTTCATTTTAACAAATATAAAAAAAAGTTTACCAAAACACAGCCTTTGCCTTTCCAATGCTTAAAAAAAACATTTACCAACACACAGCGTTTGCTTTCCCATGAAAAATCAGCGGAAGCAGCGCTACTTCCATTGCTGTTGACCGAGCAGAAATGATCCACGAACATGAAACATTGTCACAAAAACAAATCACTTGATGAATAATCTTTTCTGACTTGGGGGAAACTGAAGGCCACCGCTTCATATACTGGTCAGCAGAGTTACTAAAAAGTTAACAGGAATTGATGGGTGGAAGGAAGGAGCAAGCGTAGGAGTGAAAGTCAATGTCCTACCTATACTCAGAAAATGTCATTTTCTGAGTAAAAATAGAAGGAATGCTCCCAAAACAATCAAAAACAAACATTAAGTGACCTCTCCCAGAAGGACAAAGCGAAACTTTGTCACCCTCTTTGATTCATACTGGTGGACTGCAGAAACTTGAGTTATGGGACCTCATGGAGTGGGTTCATTAAGTGAAACTGGAGAAAGGCCGAAAGAATTCTGTGATTTTAATGAGATGGTAATCACTGGAACAATATTTCCGCACAAGGAAATACATAAGCTGACATGAGTGTCACCTGATAGAAAAACGAAAAATCAAATTGACCACACACTGGTTAACAGGAAATTCAGAACCTCAGTGATAGACACCAGAGCCATGAGATCAGCAGATGTTGCCAGTGACCATTGTCTTGTAGGATTGACTATCAGACTGAAACTCAAAAGAGCACCAGTGAGAAGGAACATTAGGAAGAAGTTTGACACAAAAACTCCAAGACAATGACATATGTAGAAGGTTCAGCATACAGCTAAAGAACAGATTCCAGTTGCTAGAAGTTGAAGAGCCAACTAATGAAGCAGAAGAAGTAGAGTGGAAAAGTGAGATAATGGAGGAAGTATACACTAAGACAGCAGAAGAAGTGCTAGGGTATAAGAAGAAAGACAAGCCATGGTTAAGTCAGGAAGCGTGGGCCCTAATAGATCAACAGAAAGCCATCAAGCAGAAGCTAGTTGGTGCAAGATCAGAGAGACTAAAACAGAGATGGTAGGATGAATACAGAAAGAAAGACTGAGAAGTTAAAAGAAAGTTAGAATGGATAAGACGATGGACTGACATCTTGCAAATGAAGCTGAAAATGCTGTTCAGCAAAAGCACATGAAGACACTTTATTCCCTGACTAAAGTATTGACTAACGAAAGACCAAGGCAAAGTGCTGCTGCAAAGGACAAGAATGGTAACATCCTTAATGATAAAGAAAGCAAAACCAAGAAGTGGTATGAGCACTTTAATGAGGCACTTACCAGAGAGAACCCTAGCAACCCAGTAAGCATAGCTGAAATAGAAGCTCCAGATGAGATTGAAGGAAATAGATACATCTGAACCCAGCAGGGCCGAAATAAAGGAGGCTATAAAACACCTGAAAAATGGGAAAGCTTTAGGTATTGACAACATACAAGCAGAGCTGCTCAAAAAAGCTGACATTGACTTTGCCACTATAAAAGTCAAGGAGATCATTAACATAGCATAAAGAGAAGAGAGAATGCCAGGGAAATGGAGAAAAGAATTGATAGTTAAGCTGCCGAAAAAGGTAATCTGAAAGAATGTAAAAACTAGCATGGAATCACGTTGCTTCCAGTCATCAGCAAGGTGATGGGGAAAATTGTAATTGGAAGGATTCACAGCAGAGTAGATTCAAAACTCAGGAAGGAGCAGTCTGGGTTCAGATGAGGCAGAGGAACTACTGAGCAAATTTTTGTACTTAGAAATATAATCGAGCAGTCAATAGAGTGGTAGTCTGCATTAAGTCCACAGGGACAGCCTGTGGCTGATTATGCACAGCTATGGCATACCATCCAAGATGATCAGCATGGTGAAGGCACCCTACAGCGACTTTGAGTGCACTGTAGTGGATGAAGAGGACACAACAGAATGGTTCAAGATCAGGACATGCGTGAAACAGGGCTGCAATATGCCAGGTCTACTGTTCCTACTGGTTGTTGATTAGGTATGAGAAAGACACTGCAAGAGAGTAACACCAGAGTAAGATGGAAGATCAAGTGCTACAAAGCTTGAAGAACTTGATTTTACAGATGATATTGTCCTATTATCATCAAGCAAACAGCAAATTCAGACAAAGACCAATAAGCTGACCCCCAAAGCATGAAAGGTGGGATTGAAAGTCAATGTAGAGAAATGCAAGCTGCTTCAAATAAATTCTTGAATAAATGATGCAGTGGAAGTGAATGGGCAACGGATAAAGGACGTTGACAAATTTGTGTATTTGGGAGCTACAGTTTCCCAGGAAGGTGGAAGCACACAAGACATCCACAATAGAGTAGTCAAAGCCAGAGGGGTATTTATGAGATTGAGGAAGATCTGAAGCACTAACAGCATCAGCTGATGAACCAAAATCAGGCTCTATATAAGACTCTGGTTAAACCAGTCTTGATGTATGGTTGTGAGACATGGAAGATGAACAAAAGTGATGAAAACAAGATCAACGTCTTCCAAAACAGATGCCTTAGACGAATACTTAAGATATGCTGGCAGGACAGAATCACCAACAAAGAAGTACCGGAGATGGCCGAGATGGAAAACCTTAGCGAGGATGTCAAAAGGAGAAGATGGAAGTTAATCTGACACATTATGAGGAAAGGATACGACAATGACTGTTGGACTGCAATGACAATGGCGCGGTAGACCTAGGACAACATGGAGGAGAAAAGCAGAGAAGGAAAGAGAAATAGCTGGATGGAGGAGCTGGAGAGAGGTGTTCACTGCAGTGGCCGAGAGAACTGGTTGATGAGAGAGTGTTGAGGCCTTATGCGGTCTTATGTGCTACTTCGCATGAAGTAGCTAGGTGAAGAAGGTAAAGGTACAAACTTATCAATGAAAGTCAATCGATGTTATTAATAGTTCTGTTTTTTGTAGCTTCGGGGAGAAGGGATGGTGCAGTGGTGAGAGCACTCGCCTCCCACCAATTTGTCCCGGGTTCAAGTCATGGACCCAGCATCATATGTGGGTTGAGTTTGTTGTTGGTTCTCTCCTCTGCTCCGAGAGGTTTTTCTCCGGTACTCCGGTTTTCCCCTCTCCTCAAAAACCAACATTTCTCAAATTCCAATTCGATCCTTGAATGCACGTACATTTCTGAACGAGTTCTGTGAACTACTTGGTGCTCCGTGGGTAAACAAATTACATTTACATACATACATCGGTACCCTGAGCTCGTTTATATTTTTAATGTAATTGTACTGTTGTTGTCTACCTTGCAGTATGGCTGTATGTCTTACTGAATTACTGGTGGACTGGACAAACTTATCAATGAAAGTCAATCAATGTTATTAATAGGTCTGTTTTTTGTAGCCTCAGTATCCTGAGCTCATTTTATATTTTTAATTTGATTGTACTGTTGTTGTCTACCTTGCAGTATGGCTGTATGCCTAAGTGAATAACTGGCTGACTGTAAAAACTTATCAATGAAAGTCAATTGATGTTATTAATGGTTCTGTTTTTTGCAGCCTCAGTAGCCTGAGCTCATGTTATATTCTTAATTTGATTGCACTGTTGGTGTCTACCTTGCAGCATGGCTGTAAAGATGGTGGGACATTTGTGTTGGGACCAACTTTCCTAGTAAACCTCATGTTTCTGTTCGAGTATTTACGTTGATACATAGGTCAACCAAAAAAGAGATTTTTTGTCACAACAAATAATTTGTACTTCATATGGTTTGCTTCATTCTGACTTTCTAACACCAATTTAGATAATGTTACACAACTTTATTTCATGTAAGATGCTGACAAAAAGCTTATGATACAGTTTCTGTTCTCTAAATCAAAACTTCTTTAGCTTCATAGAGATGTGTGACATGTTCAGTGGGAGCTACTGTTTCCAGGATGTAAGTTTTTTAACCGAATAGAAATACTATGAACTTATTGACTGAGTGGAAGGGCCAGACGGGAAAATATTTGGCTTGAGGTCCTATGACCACTAAGTGTTGAAAATTTTGAAAATTCTGTTTGAATCTAAATAAGCCATGATTACATAACATCAGATGGCCACACATGGAACAACTGCAAAAAAGATTCTACAATAAAAACTTGTCATTTATTTCTTCACATTGAACAACAAACTCTCAATTCATCAAAAAACACGACTCATTTTCTCAGTTTTGTTTTTCAATGTAAGTCCACAATTACAATTCATGCTAACAGGATTAGCTAACCTGTTTAAAAAGCCACCAGAAAGTTGGCATAGAGCTGTCAAAAATATGTCAAAACCATCAAAGACTTAGCAAGAGACAAAAGTTCGCTTCACGTTTCACTGAAATTGTTCCAAAATCTTCTTCATCTGAAGACTCAATGAAATGTTGGCATCGTTTCAAGCTACTTGTCGACGTCTGGATTCTCTTGAACAAGGGAGAACCTGTAACTGAATATTAATGACACCGATGTTGGTTCCACAAACAGTGCCTGGGTTTCCAGACTTTGCTGCCTTTGCTGTGTAGTGGACATTAAACAACCAGAAACAAGCGAGTTTCATTATCTGGATGAACTGTACAGTGATGAACTTGTGTTCGTACTCAGTTTTGTCTCTTCAAGCAACACTGATATAGAAACAGCAAAGCAATTTATGCTACTGTACACAAGGTATGTTTGTGATTTCTCTGGTTTAACCAACTTCTCCCAAAAACTCTGGAAACTCAAAGAAAACTGAACAAAACATTTATATCGTGCTTTGCTTTCTTGACGTAGTTTTCTTTTTTCTTCCCACAATGAATTCTCGATGCTTTCCACTGAAAGAAGTTTTGCCTCACAATCAAGAGTCCGTTTGCTTATTCCAAAGGTTAATTATCAGACAGTTCATCTGGAAAAGTTGTTTTCTTGACCATCAGTTTGCTTGTTGTTGGCTTCTGAGAATGTTCTTAACTTCTTCATTTGTGAGGATTGTTGACTTCCTTTATGTGCTTTCGGAGTGAGTTGGCGACTGAACTAGTGCTGCATTGGACAGTTCACCTGGATAGTAAAATTTGCTCTCAGAATGTTCACTTGCATGACTCATGTTAAAGAAAACAAAATTTTGCATTCTGTCATTAATTTGCATCGATTTTGCTGAACGCCTTTCTAGTAGGGCCATACGCATTTTTCCCACCCCACCACTTGGATGCTTATGGCCCTCATACAGGACCTCTTTTCATATGATTTTCCAAGGATATTGCATGCGGGGCCGTATGGGTCATATGATAATACACCTTATGAGGGAGTGATGACGATCTTTGTGCCAAAGAGAATTGGCCATTCTACAAAGTGTCTCCTTGATACTAGTGTACCCCATCGGAAGGTGGTATTGCAGTAGTCCACTCTATTTTTAACAGCTCTTATTCAGTTTCACTGCACATGCAGACCTAGAGAATGAAAGTAACCTGACATTAGCAGCTTGCCAGTTGTCAGAGAAAAAGTCATGTGAAAGTTTCTGCAGTAGTTACACATCACAAATACATACACAGAAAACCAATCAAGATCAACAATTTTGTTGGAGATACAGTTATATTCTATCAGAAGCATAGAAATGGTTCTGGTTCTATCTACAACCAGAATAAATTATAAAGTCATCTCAACTTGCCAATTTCAAACCATGACATCAGAACTCACTTCCATATCCACAAGTAATGATAGTCCCACTTTTGATTGATTTCTTGTGTTGTATTGAAGTTTACAAGGCAAAATGGCTCAACTCAGAAAGTTGAAATCCATCCTTGAAGTCAAATCATCAGTGGTTCAATTGGCTTGGCATACATTTAACACTGGCCAGCAGTGATACAGACGGCAGTTTCCTTGTGTACTTTGTGTAGCGTCAACAAAAAGTCCTCTTAGTTCTTGTGGTTTGTATAATGTGCATGAAAAGTCCCTACATGAAGGAGTGTGAACTAAATTATCACAAGCATAGAGGGAAAAAGGACTTTAATACAACTGAAGAGCGTTTCATCGAGAAGTATTGAAGGTAGAGATCTTTACTTGACCGAAATTATATCCCACATCGGTGAGCAAGTCGCGTCATCGACTGATGAAATTAATTGGAGGTTTCAGTAAGTGCCACGGAGTCTGCAGCAATAACAACAAAGTTTCTTTTGTCACAAATTTACTACTTTTACATGTAACTAATGTGGGAAAGTTTCGGCTGAATATGAACTTTAGGCTCTCTTTTATAGAAGAGGAAAGAAACAAGCTGCTAAGGAGAAGCAATATGTTCCGATTCTCTATTTTAACCCTGGCAAACACACAATAGTTATAAAACAGTACACGACATTTCTTGAATCAAGCTAGGGAAGATTCCAGAAGATACGCAGTCACAGTAACGTTCTTTGCACTAAAAAAGGAGAACTGACATTACCAGAAATATAACTGCTATCCCCAGCCAAAACAAGAGTGTGATATCACTCATTACAAATAATAAAAAAAAACGTGCATCTGAACTCGAGAACAGAGTTTATCACACTAGCAATGCTAGAACGCATGCATCTTATATGTTATGAAATGTATCTTTCACCTAACATAAAGTCGACTTTGACGCTAACTAATCTGCACATGTATTTGGAGCAAATTGCTTTGTTCTTGAGAGAATGGCACCACAAGGATAGCATGAGATTTGCAAAACCATACATATATTTTTGTCATGTTATTAAAAAAGGCAAACGTAAGTATGACACGTTTTGCGTAATGCACTCGGGTACCTACTGCACCCAGCCCCCCCTTCCCGCAAGGCTAATTGATTAATTGAAATTAATGTTGATCTCAGGTTAACACGCGACGGCAAGGATGTTGATTTCACTTGGAAACCAGCAAAATGTCAATTTCGCGCAGCGCATAAGCTCAATGATGTTGATTTCAGGTCTAAATAGGTAAAAATGTTGATTTCACGTCAACGCATGATGGCAAGGATGATTTCACTTAGAAAACAACAAAATGGTCATTTCACGCAACGTATAAGCTCAACGACGTTGATTTCAGGTCTAAATAGGTTAAAATGTTGATTTCATGTTAATGCATGACAGGAAGGATGTTGATTTCACTTAGAAAACAGCACAATGGTAATTTCGCGCAATGTATCAGATCAAAAATGTTGATTTCAGGTCAAAAAAGGTTTAAATAAAACAATTAAACATTTCAATAACCACTTTTCCAAATCTGGCAACGTCTTAAATGGCTAAAAATCACGAGATAAATACATAGTCTTCGACAAACATGATCATAGCTTTATGTCACACACCACCATAACTTCGAAATTCAAAATGTGCCAGTACATGCACCTCTTATGCCTGATGAGGGTAACAACTTTGACGGCTCTTTAGTTTTGGATTTAAGAATTTGATGACTTCACGTGAAAACGCTCTATAAATATAAATAGGGCTGACAGATTAACAGATTAACCCTTCTGCGCAACATACAGGTCTCCATACATCTGCATGTCCACTGATCCCAGAAGCTCAAAACATCATGCCAATTTGAAATAAAATCAATGCAACTTGGATAACAGATCTATGTCACCATCGATCGCTAGTTGGCCATTATTATGTTTAAAAGAAAAAGGAAAAACAATCTAGTTACCAGTTTAAGAAACGTCCACAGAACGTGATTGCAATGCATGCTGGGAAGGGTCTTTACACCTCGTGGGCGGGAAAACATGGCAGTCGATAAAAGACAAATTTTATAAGCCTGAAACCAGTTCTCGCTTTCCAAACCTTAACACTAGCAACGCTTGGCAAATGGGCCACAACTCACAAGAGGGGTTTTTTTCTCTTGGACTTTGCTGCCTGGATTGCTCTGACTTCAAACATCAATAATTCCATTATATCAGTTGCGTTCGAAGTTTCAGAACACATTTTGCTTCTTAAAAAATGAGTTGATGACTTACGAGTTTATCAAGGCTTTATGATGCCTCTCAAACACCAGGCAGCTATGCAAGGTACTTTAAAAGAATGCTTAAGATATTAGTGGACAGAGCCCTAATGAATCACATCTCTTTTTTCTTCAATGGTATTTCCTTTGACGCTCGATCCATTCACATGCTGTGTTTCACATCACAATAACCGATGTAAACAATCTGTTCCCAGATTTCCACTCTGTATGCTGTGGGATTTGGTTTTGACTTCATACACTCTAAACAGTCTGCCTGTTTGCTGTTCAACACAATAAGACACTGCCTTTGTTGCTTCAGAGAAAGCTCTCTTGACCCAGGCAGATTTTTTTCCAACAATGTGTAAAGGAGTGAAAAAAATCCAGGAGAGTGTTTACAATAAAATTTGCAGTCAATTTACCAAGTCTGCCTGTTTCCAACAAATAAACTCTTAAAGACATGGCCAGGAAAAGCCAATGTTTTTTGCATACGTTTTAACTCAAAAACAAAGCAAAAACCAGCAACAAAAATACAGGACCATGTTTTTCTATTACATTGAAGACCACATGCAAAAATTCAGGCCCTTTCACAAAAACTTTTTTTTAACCCAAATCATCACTTAGCATGGATTTGCACTCACCCCGTCAATTACATCCTAAAAAACCCCTTAGAAGTTTGTTCCTTAAACACTTCTTAAAGATTGTTTCGTTACTACAAAGTGTCAAATTTGATTCCAAGGAATTCCAGATGCTGACAGTTCGGTAATAAAAAGTTCTCTGTCCAGAAGCAGCTTTAAAAAGAGGGACATTTAACAATTGGGAACTCCTGGTTGTGTATCTATTTACATCAGAACGTTTGGTGAAGATAGCGCTTAGGTATTCGGGGCACAACCATACATACATTTAAAAGCCAAGATAGCATTTCAATAGTAAAGCTGACTGGATACTTGGAAGCCACTTAAGGCGTTTTAGTTCAGGCGTAACATGATCATATTTCCGAATTCCACTTACTATTCTACACACAAAGTTTTGTACTGATTGTAGTTTGTTGATATTTAACTTCGAGCAGTTGGCCCACATGTTTGAACAATAAAACAATTTGCTAAAAACTAAGGAATTCGTAACTATGAGAAGGGTCCTTCTGTCGAATTCATGTTTGACGTGGTTAATCTGCCCGAGAGAAGACACGCATGATGAAACAGTCTTGATAATGTGATTGTTGCATGATAAGTGAGGGTCCAATAACACTCCCAGGTCCTCTGCAGTTTACTAAGTAATAAGTCCTTCCCCAATAAAGATAGAGCAAGAGGAATAGATTGAGAGTTAACAGCTTGACTTCAACTGAAGACAATGAGAATGACGCCATTGTTGAGCTCATGGCCTCCGAACTTCAGCGCATGTTCAGCAGAGTTGCTAAAATTGAAGAAGAATCAAAATACCGAGAAGCCCGCATTACCCAACTGGAGAGAGAATTAACCCTGGCCAAAGAAGAAATTAAAGAGCTTAAGTCTACATCCCAGCAACTTGAAAGTTCACTTGAATTCACTCAGAAAGACCAAGAGGAAGCATTTGAACGCATCAACGAGTGCGAGCAAGAACAAGCCACGCACGACAATAATATAATTAAAAAAGAAATCTAAAGCCGTAGATGGAGTTTATTATTCTATAAAATACCCCAGCGACACAAGGAAAACTGTGCAGTGTTGATTAAGCAAGTTCTCATTAACGAGCTCAAAATGGTTCCGTCCGAAGTCATATCCTCTATGTTTTGTGGTGTTCAACGGTTGGGAAGACATAGCCGCAGACGAACAAGGCCCATAACTGCCCGTTTCACATGCCACGCCAACAGAGACAAGGTCTGGAAGTTACGCAGAAACCTAAAGGAATCTCAAGTCAATGCCGGTGAAGACCTCCCGAAGGGCGTCCAGGATCTAAAGAAAAATGTCTTGGTCCCTGCTATGAAGAAAGCAAGAGGAGATCCAAGAAACAAAGCACACATAAGCAGCGATAAACTCATTATCAACGAAAAAGCCTATTTCCATTACAACATTCCAGCCTGGTGGCTACCCTCCAATTCTCAAGATCAAGAAGAAGAACAAGAAGTCCTCAATGCTTCAGCGACAGATTTTACAGACAATATGCCCGATGGTTGAGTGAGTATAGTTATGAGGTAAACAGTTCAGAACACTTATCTATTTTGCCAGTTCCTTTTCTTGAATTTTGTTTGTTTGTTTTTTGTTTTTTTTTTTGCGGAGCACCCTCGATTTTATTTGTATAGCACAATGACCAACACGCACACCATTATCCAATTTTGTGTCCAGGCCACAAGAGCCTACTTTATTTTTCTTTGCTTCTTTAATTTTATTGTGAAAATCTTTAATTTTGTTACAAGTCATTTCAATATTTTTGCATTTTGGTTTTTAATGTTTGGTATATGTTTTCGTCCTTCCACCATATGCTAATTATACCAGATTCTTCAACTACAAACTAAAAATGCTAAACTCTTTCTGACACCTTTTGTAGTTTATAATTATATGTCAAAATCAAGACCTGTTGGCCTACTAAACTCCAAAGGGAAGTTCATCAAAGGTACATTTTTGTTTGCTTGGTCTCCAAAATTTACCTTGATATTATCTTTTTCTTTGGAATTTTCACACTTAACCTAAAATGTCTCTCTCTTAATGTAAGTGGACTCAACAAGGTTGTCCTCTATCAGGCCTTCTATTTGTTATCGGTCTCGACCTTCCCGCAAGAGCCATCAAAAGTCACAATCTCATCAAAGGAATAACATTAGGAAACCACGAAATTAAAACAACCATGTATGCCCATGATACCAAAGTTTTTCTCAGTGACACAGAATCTATTAGTTATTTACTTAAGCTGCTAAGCCAATTCAAAGTTGTGTCCGGTCTAAAAGTCAATAACTCCAAAACCGAAGCCATGTGGTTTGGCAAGTGGAAAAATAGATCCGACACTCCTTTTAATTTCAACTGGCCTGTCGATCCCATCTGTGCCTTAGGTGTATTCTTCTCCTACAACACCACCAAAGCTGATAAGCTTAACTTCGATGAAAAGCTGCGAAATATGAATAAGATTTTAAATATCTGGAAAAATAGGAAACTAACGTTAATTGGCAAAATAAACATCGTCAAAACTCTAGCTTTATCAAAATTAATTTTCAACAGCTCCAATCTTAATTTACCTAAAAACTTGTCTGACACGATTACCAGCATGATCTTTGATTTCAGTTGGCAGGGTAAACCCCCAAAAATGGAGAGAATGACAATAGTTGGTGAAAAAAATAAAGGCAGATTAAGAATGGTCGACTTTGAAGTAATGAACACTGCGCTCAAATTTGCCTGGATTAAAAGAATATGCCAAAACTCTGACTCCTCTTGGAAAACTCTTATCGCACATTTCTTCAGGGAACGCAGCGGTCTTTCTTTCTTACTAAACTGTAGATATGATGTTAAGTTACTGAATTTGAATGGCGTACCACCCTTCTACCATGCAATATTAAAGTGCTGGCAAGAAGACAAACCCATTATCTTAGAAGACAATACACACAAGCAAAACGAAATTATCTGGAACAATAAAAACATTTTAGATAAACACATGATCTATTTAAAACAATGGCATCGAACTGGAATCATGTACACAAATGACATGCTTGACGAAAATTTTAACTTCTTACCACGACAAATTTCAACGAATCTTTCAGCTTCATGTCCTGTTTACAGCCTACTATGGTTTAATAAGCGCCATTCCACCAAGCTGGAGATGCACAATCAAACACACAGAAATCGCAACTGAAAATGACGACACGTCACAAGAACCTCCTCTGTCTAAGAATTTCACCACCCATGCTGTCTATGCAGCAATTATAGACCGCTACTTCCAACCCCCAACTGCTGAACCAAAATTACTACAATATGGTTTCTCAGAAGTATGCTTAAAGAAAGTTTATAACCTCCCCTTTGTTACCATGCTCGAAACAAAACTTCAAATTTTTCAATATAAAATTATCCACAACATACTTCCAACTAGGTGTTCCCTTTTCCGTATGAAGCTATGCGATTCTGAAATCTGTCAGCTATGCAAAATGCAACCGCAAACATTGCCTCACTTATTTTACCTTTGTTCTGTAATTTCCAATTTCTGATCTGCATTTCAAAATTGGTGGTTTGAAAATCATAAAAACATAATAACTCTCACCGAACGTGATATCCTTTTTGGTTGGCATGATAACACCACAGAATGAAAAGACATTTTAAACTATGTCACCTTGGTGGCCAAGTATTATATCTTTTGCACTATCCAAGACAGCAATGATGTACCCTTCGACGGCTTTCCTTCTTTACTTAAGAACAAATTAAATACTTCACAACAAATAGCAGTTAAAAATAAAACCTCTTACAATTTCAACAAAAAGTGGAAAGACTTTATTCGAGTTGTTTCATTTTACTTACTTAGTTAAGTTATTGATTAATTTAATTAATTCTTAGTTAATTTTAGTAATGTTTCTTTTTTTTGCAACGTACCTACTCAAATGTTGTACTTTGTAATAGTTTGTAATTCTTTTTTTGTTTGTATTTTTGTAACACACATCATTACCTTCTGTATTATCGTTTGTATCTCCTTTTATTGTCCTATTGTAGTTCATGTTGTAATAATAATAATCTTTATTGAGGAAACTTTTTCACGTACATGTGGTTTTCGAAAAGGACCTCAATGAATGAGTTGCCAGTAATCGGATACCCGTGTTTGCGAAAAGAACTCTGGGATCGTCAGGGGGCAAACATTGCAAGTCGCTAGAAGGAAATGTATGGCGAAAAGTTGTTTCGACGCCCAAAAACATGGTTTTGGAGAGAGATCAACGCTTTTTCGCCGTTGTTTTATCGCAAATTGATTTTGGCAATTTTGATACACGGAAAATGTAAGTTTTTGTTTGAATAACCGTGAAATAAGTGAAAAAATTTATTGATAAACTCCCTTTTGCTTGCGTGAGGTTTATTGTGAAATACATTGAAGAGAATATTGAAAATTTCAATACACGCCTGATCTCGAGAGGCTACCCGGAGCAAATGGTAGAAAAGACCCTCCGAGAAGTTGAATATTAAGACAGAAAAGAAGCTCTAAAACAGAAATCGAAAATTGCAGAATGAACTACTACCCTTTGTGTTGGGCTATTTCACTCAACCGTCAATACCAAGCTTTGGAAAGCATAATCACGCACAAATGGCACTTTCAAATACAAATACTTAGAGATATATTCAAGGAGCTACCCTTGATCTGTTATAGAAATGGAAAATCACTGAAATACGTGCTTGTAAAAGCAAAACAAAGGCTTTGAGCAACACAGTAGCCACACAGCATGAGTCGCGCGGACTCATTTGTCATTAAATCAACCCCTGACAGTACAATGATCACCACCGGGCTTATTTCCAGTATTATTTGTACGACTGAGCTTTCAAATAAGCCAAAAGTAGCCTGTACACAACTTAAAAGGCTTTACTGGGTTATTCCTCTGTCTCGATTTATACCTAATTAATTTTGTAATATTTTAAGACCATTACGCGATGTAAATTTCACAATAGATTTTGTCACATATTTCATGGTTATTCAAAGAAAAACTTACATATTCCACATATCAACATTGCCCAAATCCATGTGCGATAAAAACGACGGCGAAAAAGCATTGATCCCTTTCAAAATTCGTTTTCTTGTACCTCGAAACAACTTTACGCCATACATTTCCTTTTAGTGACTAGCAATGTTTGCCCCTTGACAATCCCAGAGTTCTTCGTGCAAACACGGGTATCCGATTACTGGCAACTTATTCATCGCTTTCATGTGACGTCATCACTTTCTAAAATCTGAAACGAAAGAGCCACCAAAGTTTTTATCCTCATCAGGCACAAGAGGTGGTATATCTATATCTGTTTACAATTTTACAGCTCAATAGCGTGCTTTGTTTGGAATCCAGAGCATTTTGAATTTCAGGGTTATGGAGGTGCCTGACACAAGGCTATGATCGAGTTTGTCAAAAAATATATACTTATCCCATGATTTTGAGCCTTTTTAGAAGTTAAAGCATTAGGAAAGGTGCTTATGTAAATTCTTGTTTGATCAGTACTGATAATCAGTCGCCTAGATAGCCAAAGTAAGTTCCAGATGTTTACACTATTTTCCGGCCACCATATTGGTGTACCACGGAGGCTCTGTAAATATCGGCGAAACATTTCGACAAATATCTGAAGTTTGGGGAAACGCACAGACCCAAAACTTGGAGAAGTGGCTTATTTACTCATCTTCTATAACATCATAATTTCATAGCTTTTTCCACTGGATGGTTTTCGATTTATTTTTTTATTGCGTGACAGTGAAAACAATCTATAATAATAATAATAAATAAATAAATAAATAAAGATAGGGTGATATCTTGAAGCTTGGGTAGCATTTCTATGGTACCAAACACCGTAAGTTTTAATTTATCAGGATTTGGCTGTAAATAGTTTCTGAAGCACCAGTTGCACACTTTACATAAATCTTTATTCATTTCTGCCATAGCAATGTCATTGTTCTGAAGCTTAAAGGAGACTTGTATCATCTACGTAACTATGCAAAATGCATTTCTGTGGAATGGCAGGAAGATCGTTTACATAGATGCTAAAAAGGAGTGGGCCCAGGATGCTACCTTGTGGGACACCACTACATGATGACAGGGACTCGTACAACATAGAGTTTATCCTTACAACTTGCTGTCAATCACTGAGGTAACTGCAAAAAAAAGATTTTCTTCTTTGTTAAAAGATTTTCGGCTTCTGAAAGTGCAGATAGAATTTTCTTCAGGAAATCGTTCCCAGAATCGCTGATACACAGAAGGTCTTGTGTAAGACAGCCATTATCACCAATTGATTTGTCCAGCTAAGCACTGTGAAATGCTCCATGTACAGGATCGTACAGGATCTGGCAATTTATAAACCTTTTTGGGGTTACAAAAACTATTAATTCCCTTCGTAGGTTACAAAAACTATTAATTCCCTTCGTAGATCAAAATATTGTCCTGCAAGACACAAACCAGAAAAAATCTAGCCTTTGGGAAACGTGAATTCCCTTCGAAGAACAAAATGTGTCTTTAGAGACACAAAACTATTTCCTTTGGGAAACGAAAATCCCTTAAGGTGATTAGATAGATCACTGGTAGTAGTGAAACACAGAGCAATAGTACAACATCCATGGTTTTTATGATGCTGTACATGCGAACCAAAATAGCCTGCTGGACACTGACACATGCTTGAAAGCTGACAAAGCTGTGTCTGTTGCTAATTGTGGAATGTGACAATAATATAGCACTTCTTGCGATAGTAAGAGATACAGAACCATCCGGTGTGTCACTGAGAAGACTTTTGAACCCACCGAAACAGGCAGATTTACGAAAGACAGTTTCTACAGCAATTGTTTTGTGAAATACATAATTAAAACATATTTACAGTGTCATGTAATTCATCTGAGAAACATGTTTCAGTGTCAAATTCCAGTCCTGCAACATTTATGTAATATTGCCTCTTCTTAAGAGGAATATGCAGCACTGATTCTAATTCTGTCAGTGTTAAATCGGATGGTGTAAAACAGTTGCAATATAAGAGTTTTGTATTGTTAAATATCAACCCTTAGAAGGTAGTGCAGGCTGGTGATTGGTTGATTATAGCAATTTCTATAAAAATGATGGGATTGGTTTTAATCCAAAATAATACATTATTTGATGCAACAAAGACATTCACAACATGAAAATGTTAACTATGTAGTATGGGATAATCAATTATATATGAGCAACAATAAACGCAAATAACAAAAATGTTAGTCATAAAAAATACTAGGTGATGAAAATGAATAGAGTAAGTATGAAGGTGAAATGCCTGGAGGTGTTTAGTGTAGCATTCCCTGGTCTGCTGTATGGTAATTTGGGTTCAAAAATTGTTACAGTTAATAACCAACAGGCTCTATATATTAGATCACAAGAAGAGCCAAAAGAGCTTCATACACATGTATGTGATTAACTTGTGCATGTTCAGTTCAAAGAACATTGGATGTAGTCTCAACATCATATGCACAACTGGATCATTCCACTGTTGTACACAGTCTTGCCTCTGAGCTACTCAAAAAAGATCATGTTAGAAATTTAATTACCTGATAATAAAGGCTTTTCTTGTCAAAATAACCATGTTTAATAAATTGTTACATTCACTTCTCTAAGTAGTAATTTCTTTGCTCTGATTGCATTAAGCATAAACTGCTAAGCAGTAGCCACATGCACACTTTGCCAGCCTATTTTTTGTTGAAGCAAACGACCTCAAAATCAAACTGTACACATGCGATCATGCTGTGATGATTAAATCTACTATAAATAGACAAATAAAGCTTTTCACAAGAGCTGTTGTGTGACTTTGCGATATGATAGCTCACCAGCCCTAATGCAAGTGTCAAAGTGTATCAGCTTGAACAAGCCCAAAAATGTTTGTCTGCAGGTAAAATTTTAATGCTCAGGTTGGATTTCAGTTCGTGAAGTTCTAGCTAGTTCTCCTCGCTCCCACTATGTGGGATTCATCTTCCAATGCGACTTCACTGTTATTTGTGTAACATCGAGAGTTTATCCTCAAGAGCAGGATTTTCTCTGGTGACCTGACAACAAAACTGTTCGCTTTGATTTCCTAAATTTAATTTCAGGTGCTTAGTAGTAGTACCATCGATGTGTAGAGCGGATTGCCTCTTATCAATCTTTGCTAAACTTCGGAGCAGAAATTTACAGTGGCAGTTTCCAGCAACTTCACCTCACCAAAACCGTTCCCAATGTGTATTACAAACGCCAACATTTGGTCTTATTTACAGTTAACCATTAATTTAAAATTACAAATTGTAATAGAAATGTTAAATGAACTATGCCCAGAAAGTAAACAAAACAAGATTCCATTTTCAGTGCACAATCATAGTCACATAGACCTTGACCTAGAAATGTAAATTGATACATGTGCCTGCAATATTGACTAATACAGTAATTTCAGGAACTTTATCTACTGGTCAGCGGAATCACTCCAAAAAGCCTACAGATGATGGAAGGACATCATTTGCATAATCTGTACCACCACTAAAACCCTATAAATTGCTTACGCAATCTCTGCGTTGAAAAGTGTATTCTCTTGAAGCAGTCATGATAGTACAATAAATAAATCAAATTGAAACACAGTTTTGAATGTTCTGTATTGAAAATCATTATGCTAATTATTTCAAACACTCATGATGTCAACATCTTGAGTAATCTTTGTGTTTATGTATAGCCCATTAGAGATCAAAACGTTTCGTTCACTGGTTACTGAATGGAGTTAGAGACAATTTGTTCTGTTCTTAGGATCTTGTGGTCTTTGTTAGGAGAAATAAAATTATTGAGCTAATATATCCTAAAGAGTTAGTTGCATACTGTTAAAGGGACACTATCATGAGCTGCACATGTGCCAGCTCTCGATCTAGAGTTTGAAAATCTGCTTTCCCTTAACTATAAAATAACACATTATGTTAAAAATTCCCTCAAACAACAAACACTTATTATAAGCTGATATGAAAAAGTAGTTTTACACATGTGCAGCTCATAATAGTGTCCCTTTAAAACATCAGTTATGATGATAATCATCCTACTAGTAGGGCGGTTTCAGTTTTTAGGAGAAAACAAATGCAATCAGCAGTTTTGAAGGGACAAAATATGGCAGTTTGCAGAATGTAGGAACCTCTATAATAGACCCTCTTGTTACCTTTATCTAGAGAAGCAGCTTGAAGAGAAACTTTAGGAGGATAGTTCCCGGTGAAGAATGAAGTATCAATATCAAGCCCTTTGATAACACCAGGTATACCAAGTTTGATTATACACCAGTCATGTCCTGGAATTCTTTTGCGTTGTGTTTCCCATCCATCCATCCATTTGCCATACAAAGTGAACATTCCTTCACGCCATTCAGGAGGACTTGGCTGAAAAGTTCATTGATTTTGCTTTTAATATATTGTAAGAACAAAAAAGAGAAGACTAGAATGACAGGTAAACCAAGAAGCTCAGAGAGCTTCTACCTGACTGATTTTGCCTAATAATATTTTGTTAAAATCAAAGGGTCCATAAGCCAACTTGCGATATTTGAAACGGACATGATCATGTAATTCACATATGACAAGGGTGGTCAAAAAGATTTTGAGAGAGTTTGTATGATTGCATGACACAGAATAACATTCTTCAGGAATGATTCATCAGCTGCAGGTTGACAAAGTGGTAGGATTTCAGGTGAGGCTATCCAAAGTTTGTGGGTTCAAGTCCTGGTGAGGGAACTTGTTTTTTTTTTTTTCTCCTGAGCTTACTAACAGATCGTTTACATTTATATAACAATAGGAAAGAGAAAATTAATGTTCAAACTACAAATGCAATGTGATAATATGAGAAAGCGAGACAGCATGGAGATTTCAAATAATTCATGTACTCTTAAACATCCTTGTACAAGCCATTGAAGTCACTGCAAATGAGTCGCACGAGCCAAACAAAGTTACGATGGTAGATTAAAGGTTAAATTGATCATTTGACTTGCAACGCTAATTTAGACATGTTTAACTCAGCTCTGCAATTTCACCTAAAATGACCTCACTACAGTATTGTGCAAAAGTAATGAGAGCGAAATGCACGAATTTTGTTCTTTGTCTCCACGAACTTTCTTTGAAAGTTCGCGCGAAAATTCAAGCGTCTTTTGGCAATGTCTTGAGCGTTATTTCTTCAAAATAAAGGACGAAAATTCACAGCATTTTCAAGACCAGAACAAAAATTCCTTACCAGAGGGATAATTCCACTTGCAGTATGCAAAATATCGCAGTGCAGCGCGCTGACCAGTATGGAGTTATCAATGTATTGTTCTCTTGTGAACAGTCGTGGTCATGTTAAAATTCGCTGTTGTTAATGTGTTAATCCGTCTTTCATGGTGAAGAACGTAGAGAATTTGAATTCTTTGATCGTTTTCAATGACACAAACTCGCTAACTTAACTGCAAGGCAGGAACAAAAGTGGGACTGCTAGTCCAGGTAAACTCGGACTAAAGTAAAATTCTCAATAAGGTCTTCTTGAAGGCCTACTTCACCACAAAATTCATCCAAAGTGACATCAAATTCAGTGATCGATGGACAAGCAGACATCTTGTTTACCTAGTGCCGGGTCTTCACATGCCCAGTTTCCTCAGCTGTTATCACGTTCACCACGTTCTTGTCCCCCTTCCATGATTGATAGTATATTATTCGCAACAATCCCTCTTTATTTCACACTCGTATATAAGAGATGGAGACATGTGACCGCACTTGAGCATGCTGGAAGTGCAAAGAAATGGGATTAGGGAAGGAAAAGTGCAGAGACGTTTGGATGGCAAGTGCAAAAGGGAAAGACACGGCTGCCACGAGTCAAAGAATTCTTACGTGAACTGAGCCAAAATGAGATGCTCTTATTTAAGCTTATACCATACTCCCACTGTAAGAGACTGGCCTGAATAGTTCGATAATAGCTTCGAACCTTCAACGGTAATATCACAAGGTTGCGCAGAGCCTGGGTTCATTGTGGCTACACCGCAAGTACTTTTGCAAGTAGCATTTCTTGTTCAATGAAATCAGGTTGGCAAACAGGCCATTTGAGCTTGCGAGCTTTGAGACTGTAACAAACAAAGTGATATCAGCTTTCTCTGGACATAAGCAAGGTAAGTTTGTGAGAAAAGGCTTTGAGATACTACCATCCTTCACGATGATATTAACGTTTTTATCGGGCATGTTCTTCTTTTGCTCTGGCTTAATTCATCTCACTACTGGGGATCAATGGGAAACTTAAGGAACTGAGCAAATTTTTGTTAGAAAGTTCGAAGGAAAATTTGAGGAGAGCGTATTTTTGCTCGAAAAATCGGGCCGAATTATCAGTAGACACGAATTACTGCTCGAAAATTTGCGTCAACTAAAACAATGGGTAGCGGAAAAATTCGTTGAATTTTCTTCAAATTTTTGAGGTGAACAAAACTTCGCCATTTTTCGTCGAAAAGCCGCGAAATTCGCAAATTTCGTCGAATTACACTCTCATTACTTTTGCACAATACTGTATGTCTTTACTGTGGGTTAAATTAGCCAATCATTGCGACAAGTGCATGGAAACCAATCACATGGGTCATTTATTTCTATATTTCAGTGAAAAAGTGGCTCTTACGTGACATTCAATTTCAATAATTACCGTACATAAATATGGACATGTTGTAATGAGACTGCTACATCTGTATCTGGCTCGTATACTCTTAAAAGAAGCCATAACATGCTTGTACATACCGTTGAAGTCACTTCAAATGAGTCAAACAAGCCAAACAAAGCTAAATTAGAGGTTAAATTGATCATTTGATTTGCAGCACTAATTTAGACATGTTTAACCTCTGCGATTTCACCTAAATGAGCTCACTATGTCTTTACTGTGGTTTAAATTAGCCAATCATTGTGACAAGAGCATGGAAAGCACTCACATTGGTCATTTATTTCTATGTTTCAGCGAAAAAGTGGCCCTTGCGTGACATTTAATTTCAATATCTGTCTGTATACGAAAAAACATAGCCACAGAATTTGACTTGTGTCACTGATAATCTTGATACAGAGCTAGCTTTCCAAGGCTTATCATGGCTCAAATAAAAAGAAATAACTCTCCTGTATGATGTTTGAGGCCAGGAAGACTAAATTCACCATCTTTTCATTGAATCATGAATTGTACAATTTAATTAAGACTACTTCCAACATGAACTTCAAACACTCTGCATGATGTCAGTACCTCAGTTATTGACCGGAAGCCACACAAATAAATCTAAATCCTAATTTAGGTAATCCTAAATTACCATTGAGGTTAATAATTTGTAGCAAAATACAGACCATCACTTTCTAGTCAGTCTTCAATATGCTTTGGCTGCCAATCCGAAGTTGTTTTCATTTATATGTAACTTGGCAAGTAACTCGATCTCTGCCACCCAGAGCTCAGTGTTCAGTAGACACGTAGAGGAGCGAGGACAGAAACAATCCTGGAAATTCTGGAAACACCAAGGCCGAATATAATGTATTACTGACTGTGCAGCTTTTTTCTACGAAAAAGGGAAAAGGTGGCAAAAACTACCGGCCACAAAATATATTCAGATGTTGCATCGGCAGGGAAGGAAGAAGGCTTTCTTAGCTAAGAAAGTTTTGTAAATTACACAGGTTTACTATTTTTTTCCTTTTGCTGTTCGGCTTCGTCTAAAGGTCATTCTGATACCGGTCTATACCTGCTCCAAGGTCCTGCGACTTTCTTGACCTTCTATTTTTTCAAATGATTATCGATATTGAATGCAAATGCAGCTAGCTCCGGAAAGCAATACTTTCATTCAAAATAGGGCTTCAGTCAGTGGCTTTATACACTAAGGAAAGTGAGCGAAGTAAAAGGAGAGAGGGATCTGGGGTAAAGGCCATCTCTCGAGGTTCTAGCCTACGTGTGGCCATACCTCTGGGGGTGGGTATGGCTACACATAGGCTATTGAGGTTCCTCTCTTTTCTCATCGTCCGCTTCCTAGATTCACACAAGGTTTTTTCACAAGAGCAAGAAAACTGATTTACAGGCATGGGCAGTATTGACATATGCCCAATGAAAAGCCTTGTAATGTGTTTATTTTGTGGAAAATTGTTCAGGTATAAAAGTATTATTTTAAATGTAGATGAACGAATCATGGCGCTAAAAATATGTGTTGCAGTGACTGTGTTTTGTTGATTTTTCTTGCGGTGATGCGGTGTTTGTATATTTTTTTTGCGGTGTTGCAGTGTTCAGAACCCCCCATGCCCCCCTCCTAATAGATGCGGCTAAAGCTCTTTGCTGTCTAAAGCAAGCACAACATTATTGCCACTGACAGTACAAATGGCCTACTCATCACGGGGCTAAATGTCCACCTGTCACCCTGTTAGGGCCATTTCAAGTACGATAATGGATGACACTTGCTAGAAAATCATTAGACTTGCCCCTTCAATGGACTCAATGATGTCCTCTGACAGACTTCCTTTAGACAGCAGTTATAGAAAGCTAATTGATCAGCGCCATCTCCAAGTCACTGCGCGAACTAAAATTCAGACAAGTGTAGCCTGGGCTAAACTTAACACTAACTGAAAAAAGCAGAAGAGGGGGGGTAGTGCTAAATAGTTTTAAAAAGAATAGATAATAGCAAGAAGTTCTCTACATTTCATGCTAGGTAAGCTCCACAAACTGCTGCCATTTGGAAATTTCCCCCCCCCCCCTTCCCCATAAACAAAAAAAAAAAAGAAAACTACAGGTTACATGAATGGAAGGGTCCAAATCTGTGGGCATGTTTGTAGAAAAACAGACAGATAATATATATAGTGAGATATTGATCATAGACCTAACAATTAATTGTGAGTTATAGCTGTTTGCTCATTCACAGAAAATGTGCTTTAGAGGTTAGTTTTTAACCACTCATTGTCATCTTTAGGTTTTTCTGGATGACTGAAACCTGTCACGTCAGTGTTTAATTAAGCCTGTTATTTGTTGTCAAATTTAATTTAATAAATGCAAGTGAGTTGCATAAACCGAGGGCTCAGACATAAACAAAATAAAATACTAAAAACAACCTGTCACAAATACAGTGAAACCTATATTAAGCAGACACCCTTGGGACCCTCATTAGTGTCTGTTTAATACAGGTTGTCCACTCAAAACAGGTTCTAATAATTATGTTGTGCAATAATAGTTAATTATTAACCCTTTTGTAACACAGTGTAACACAGTGTGAGATCAAAGACTGCTCATAGCACAATGTCCAGTCAGTCAATGTGTCAATCTGGAAATCACTTAGCTTTAAAACAACATTGCTGAACAATGTTGAATGAACCTCAGCTGAACTTTTAGAGGTAAATACCCTTGAAGTGTCCGCTTATTGCAGGTTTTGTGAAACAAAATGGCTCTATGTTGGTGTCTGTGTCTGCTTAACATAGGTGTCCGCTGAATGTAGGTTTATTTTACAGTAAATGTGGGAAGAAAATTTAGGGACTCAAGCTGGTGTCTGCTTAATAGATGTCCGCTTAATAACGTTTATAGGCTGATATAAAGACCTTGACTCATTTCACGCCCTAAAGGCCTGCAAACGAGTAGTAAGCTATTAATCAATTCCAAGAAATGGAATCATTTAAAGGTAGAATAACTTGAGCACATCAATTCGATTGAATTTCGTACGACTTCAAAAGCAAAACGTTTAGCTCAATTGCAATATAGCTAGTGCTTCTCAGTATAACGACTGCCTGGGTACGCACAGCAAGGCATCTAGTTCAATTTCTTTCTGGAAAGATTTCAAATAATATTACCTATCTTTGACAAAACAGCAGCTAAATGTTAATCTGAAGGATACACTAATCATTTTTTGGGCACCAGACCTTCCCTTACTTAAGCCTAAGCTTGTTAGCGCTTGCAAAAAGTGTAATTTTGGGGTCAAGTTTTGCTCTTTTCACGGCAAAATACGTAAGGCCGTCTCCACAAGGAAATAAAAATCCAAACAACCTCACAGGTACAGTTTTGAAATAAGTTAGTAAAAACCTTCTTCCTGACAAAGTTTAGGAAAATCGAATATTTCTATTCTGCATAGGTATAGGTGACCGTTAGAGAAATCTGCTCTCAAAGGCACTATGGGACTCTGGGACATCCAAGCCACATTTTGCAGTAAACAATTGAAGGCTGGAGTGAGTGCAAAACCATGCTAAGTGACGATTTGGGTGAAAATTTTCGCGAAATAGTAATAGAAAAACATGGTCCTGTATTTTTGTGGCTGGTTTTTGCTTTGTTTTCAAGTTAAAACGTATGCAAAAAAACTTGGCTTTTCCTAGCCATGTCTTTAGGAGTTTATTTGTTGAACAGCAAACAGGCAGACTGTTTATAGTATATGAAGTCAAAATCAAATCCCACAGCATATAAAGTGGAATTCTGGGAACAGATTGTTTACATCGGTTATTGTGACGTGAACACAACACGTGAATCGATTGAGCGTCAAACAAAATACCATAGAACAAAAAAGAGATGTGCTGCATTAAAGCTCTGTCAACTAATATCTTCAGCATTGTTTTAAAGTACCTTGTATGCCTGTCTGGTGGTTGAGAGCCATCATAAAGTCTCAATAAACCCATAAGTTATCAGCACGTTTTAAAGAATCAAAATGTGTTCTGAATCTTCGAAGGCAGCTGATATACTGTAATTGTGTTATCGGTGTTTGAAGTCAGATCGAGCCAGGTAATAAAGTCCAAGATCAGTTCTTGCCCAGGAAAAATACCCTCTGGTGAGTTGTGGCCCATTTGCCAAGTGTTGCTAGGGTCAAAGTTTGGAAAGCGAATACTGGTTTTAGACTTATAAAATTTGTCTTGTATCGACTGCCATGTTTTCCCGTGCACAAGGTGTAGACCCTTCCCAGCATGCATTGTGATCACCTTCTGCGGACGTTCTCGAACTGTTAACTAGATTGGTTTTTCCTTTTTCATTTACACATAATAATGGCCAACAAGTAGCGATCGATTGTAACATAGATCTGTGATCCAGGTTGCGTTGATTTTATTTCAAATCAGCATGATTTGTAGTGTTTTGAGCTTCTGGGATCAGCGGACATGCAGATGTATGGATACCCATATGTTGCGCAGAAGGGTTAATCTGTTAATCTGTCAGCCCTATTTATAGAGCGTTTTCATGTGAAGTCATCAAATTCTTAAATCCAAAACTAAACAGCCACCAAAGTTGTTATCCTCATCAGGCATAAGAGGTACCAGTGCATTTTGAACTTCGAAGTTATGGCGGTGCGAGACATAAAGCTATGATCGCGTTTGTCGAAAACTATGTATTTATCTTGTGATTTTTCGCCATTTAAGACGTTGCCGCATTTGGAAAAATACTTGTTGAAATGTTTATTTGTTTCATTTTATTTTTATTAACAGCTTTTTTGACCCGAAATCAACATTTTTGAGCTTGTACGTTACGTGAAATTACCATTTTCAGGAGCCCATCATGAGCTCCTGCCATCTTGCTGTTTTCTAAGTGAAACCAACATCCTTGCCGTCACGCGTTAACGTCAAATCAACATTTTAACCTATTTAGACCGGAAATCAACATCATTGAGCTTATACGTTGCGTGAAATTGCCATTTTGCTGTTTTCTAAGTGAAATTAACATCCTTGTGTTCAAGTGTTACCATGAAATCAACATTTTAACCTATTAGACCTGAAATCAACATCATTGAGCTTATGCACTGCGTGAAATTGACATTTTGCTGTTTTCTAAGTGAACTCAACATCCTTGCCATCACACGTTCACGTGAAATCAACCTTTTAACTGTTTTTGACCTGACATTAATGCTTTTTTAAGGTTACGCATTGCGAGAAAAATCAACATTTTGCTGTATTTTAAGTGAAATGAACATCTTTGCCCACTCCGTGGAGTCATCACCTGATAGTGGTGGAGTGGTTTGCGTGCCCCAGTGACCCCTAGAGCTATGTCGCCGGGTGCCATGTGCACCTGGTAGGGTCACCCATGCCAAACAGGTCGAAGGGTAGGGGCCAGACGAAGAGGCTTCCTGGTCCTCCAGGTTGGGGGTTAGGCTGCGGGCTGGTAACCCGTTCCTGTAAAAAACATATTATTACCGAAACCAGAAGCAGAATAATTTCAAATGATCTCGGGGACATCGTGGTCACTCCTCACACCATGAAAGGATCGATGACGCATGGGGGTGAAAGCCAAACAGAGGCCCTTGGGCAGATGAGATCACTAGTCCACCCAAAGAACGTCATGAAGATAGGAAACTGGAACGTGAGAACGCTATACCAGGGTGGAAACATGGCACAGGCATCAAGAGAGATGAAGAAGAGAGGTATTGAAATCATGGGAATTAGTGAGACACATTGAACAGGACAAGGAAAAGTAGTACTGGAGGGGGGAGACACTATCGTATACTCTGGCAGAGAAGATGACAACTACAGAGGCGGAGTAGGAATACTGATGACCAGATTTGCAGCAAGATCACTAATAGATTGGACACCAATAAGCGAAAGGACAATTACAGCCAGGTTCTATTCCAAGCATGTTAAGATGACGATTGTACATGTATATGCACCAACAGAGGATGCAGAAGAGTCTGTAAAGGACAAATTCTACAAGAGACTACAGGATGTGTTGAATAACAAAAAAGAACATGATATGCTGGTAATCACAGGTGATATGAATGCAAAGGTCGGTGAAGACAACCAAGGTTATGAGAGAATCATGGGTAGACATGGCATTGGGAGAATGAACGACAATGGAGAAAGACTTTGCGAATTTTGTGATATGAATGAACTGATAATAACAGGAACGTGGTTTCCACATAGAGATATTCACAAAGCCACCTGGGTATCGCCAGATGGAAAAACAAGAAATCAAATAGACCATGTGCTGATAAACAAGAAGTTTCATAACTCAGTAATTGACACCAGAGTCTATAGATCAGCAGATTTGGAAGCAACCACCATCTTGTATGCACGAAAGTGAAGCTAAGACTAAGAAAACAACAACCCAAAGAACAGGGAAGTATAAGGGCAAGGTATGACACCAACAAGTTGAAAGAAAAGAGTGTTTTGGAAACCTTTATGATCACTTTGCAGAATAGATATCAGGCATTGGAAGAGGAGTCACCGGATGGAGAGGAGGAGGACGAGATAGAAAAGGAGTTTCATATAATGGAAGAAGCATACACGAAGACAGCAGATGAAGTATTAGGCCATCCTAGGAAGAAAAGAAAGCCATGGATAACAGAAGAATTGTGGGCGCTTGTTGACCAAAGAAAAGAGATAAACAAGAAGAGTCTAAGCACTCGTTCAGAGAGGATCAAGAAACAACTAAGAACAGAATACAAGGAAAAGAGTAAAGAAGTTAAGAGGAGCATAAGGAGTGATAAAAGGAAGTGGATGGATGGCATCCAATGAGGCAGAGGATGCTGTAAGAAAACAAAAAATGAGAAAATTATTCGGATTGACGAAAGTGCTATGCAATGAAAGACCTAACAGCAGCACAGCCATCCTTGATAAGAGCGGTAATCTCGTGAGCGGAAAGAAAGAAATGCAGGCAAGATGGACAGAGCATTTTAGAGAAGTATTGAACAGAGAAGAACCAACAGATCCTATAACATGGAAGATGAATGTGAGTTCGAGCTAGGCAAATTGATTGAAGAAATCGCGATCACTGAACCAACAATCAGCGAGGTAAAAGTAGCAATTGTGCATTTAAAGAATGGGAAATCTCCAGGCGTCGACTCCATCACAGCTGAATTGCTAAAGGCGCACAAGGAATTCTCAGCCACGAAACTGCATCAGCTACTGGAGAAAGTATGGAAACACGAAAAGATCCCGGACAAATGGAAAAGAGGGTTGATCATCAAATTGCCAAAGAAGGGAAACCTCATAGAATGTAAGAACTGGAGACGAATTACTCTACTTTCAGTAGTCGGCAAAATACTTGGACAGATCGTGACTGATTGAATACAGAATGGAGTTGATATCAGACTGACGAACGAGCAAGCAGGGTATAGAAAAGGCAGGGGAACAACAGAACAGATTTTCATATTAAGGAACATCATTGAACAAGCAACAATTTATAAAATAATTACAATAAACATTAAATTAGTATAGCAAATGACTGGCAGGCAAGCTTATATATTAACTTCATAGACTTTGAAAAAGCATTTGATTCCATCCACCATGAAAGTCTCTGGTTAATTATGCGGAAATATGGAAACCCGAACAAGGTAGCAAGGATGGTAAGAGTGTTCTATGAAGACTTCAATTGTGCTGTAGAAGATCAGGCAGAAGCATGTGAGAGGTTCAACATCAAAACAGGCATCAAGCAAGGATGCAATATGTCTGGATTTCTATTCTTGATAGCTATGGATTGGATTATGAGAAAGGACTGTAGGAAAAGGTGAAAACGGAATCAGGTGGAACTTTACGTCTAAACTTGATGATCTAGATTTTGCAGATGACGTGGCGCTTTTGTCTTCTACTAAACAGCATATACAGAACAAGACTACTAAAATGAATGAGGAGGCAAGATGGGTCGGGCTGAAAATCAACAAAGGAAAGACAAAGGTGCAGTAGATGGGCAAGATATCGGTGAAATTGAGGAATTTAAATATCTGGGAGCTACCATTTGTAAGGAGGAAGGAGGAATGAAAGATCTGAAAAACAGGCTGTCCAAGGTGAGAGGCACATTTGCCAGACTCAAAAGAATATGGAACTCAAGAAAATCATGAAGAGGACAAAGCTTAGACTGTTTAAAACCTTAGTTGTACCAGTGCTACTGTATGGATGTGAGACATGGAAGATGAACATGGGAGATGACCAATGAATAGATGTGTTTCACAACAAATGCCTCAGGAGGATTCTCAAAATAAAATGGCAAGATCATGTTACCACTAGAGAGCTCCTTGAGAAGGCAGAGATGAAGTTCCTTAGTGAAGAGGTTAAGAGGAGAAGATGGAAGATGATAGGGCATGTCCTACAACAAAACAGAAACAGCCATACCAACATAGCCCTATCATGGACACCTGAAGGAAAAAGGAAGAGAGGAAGGCCTAAGACCACCCGGCGAAGAACAGTTGAGAGAGAGAGGAACAGCGCGGGATGGCGTACATGGGATGAGGCAAGAGCTGCTGCAGCCAACAGAGAAAACTGGAGGCATTCTGTGGAGGCCTTATGTGCCACAAGGCACAAAGAAGCTAGGTAACAGGTAGGTAACAGGTAAACATCTTTGCGGTCACGTGCTGACGTGACAACAAATATAAGTTTTTTTGCATACATAATGTCTCAGAAACGATGCAAACTTCAGCAAAAACACATAAAGAACATTGTTTAACACACCTAAAAAAAGCATGCGAAATTTGGAGCATTTTTGACAAAGTTCACTTTTAAGCAAAATACCTAATGCCCATTTTCCACCAAGCCCTTCACATAAACAACACCAGGCTTTGTTATAATAAACCAAGCCGATCATTTGTTATGAATCCTTTGTTATAATAAACTGAGGTGAGACTGTACTTTGACTTATAACAAAGGCTGGCTTCGGTTTATTATAACAAAGGATCAGTTCGGTTTATCATAACAAAGGCCCTAGCTTCGTTTATCTGAAGGGCTCGGCTGAAAAAGGGCGTTAGGTATTTTTCTCAAAAGTGAACTTTGTCAAAAACACTCCAAATTTCACACACAGTTTTGTTTAGGTATGTTTAGCAATGTCCCATAGTTTTCCCACTAAACTTTGCTTCGTTTTCAAGATATTGGGTATGCACAAAACCACTCAGTTTTCCTAGCAGCATCTTTATAAAGCGAAGCAAAAACCAGCAGCAAAAATACAGGACCACGTTTTTCTATTACACTGAAGACCACATGCAAAAATTCCAGCCCTTTCACAAAACTTTTTTTTTTCACCCAAATCGTCACTTAGCATGGTTTTGCACTCACCCCTTCAATTATAAATCAACAAAAAGCCAGAGGCCTAATCTGTATCTGTAAAGTTATTTTGAGACACTCTCAACTCACTGCATAGCATGTGACCAAAATCTACCCACTATAAGTGGTAAAATTTGCCAAGTGATTTGTTCTTCATGAACGAAACCTCTCTCCAAATATGACTACAACAGAGTTTAGATATTTTATCACTCAACCAAAATAAAGATTTCAGACAACCCACCTCTTTAATAACGTCAAGAAACTACTATTGGTTTCCACCCAATCTGGTACAGTCTCAACGTACAGCTGCCACGCTGACCTTCAGCATCGCTGGAGAAAGCTTATGTTGATTTGCATGTTGATTATGTGTTTCGCAGATTGTACGTGATTGTTCGCTGGCTCAGAATCGTTGGTTCCTACGGCTAGTAAAATTCCAGGTTGAATGAAGTAGACAGGTTTTCCTCTGATTTATCCATTTTTTATTTAACAGCTTTAACAGTTGATATATCTTAATTTTTGTGACGACATTTATCGAGCAACTGATCTTGACTTCAGTGGAAGATAAGATCTTTCAATTTTGACGTACATTTTCTTGTCTACATGAAACAACCCATTAGATGTTTTTCAACATTTCAAGACACTTGGAAATGTTCCTACAAAATTGGTTGCAACAAACAGATGATTGTTTTGTTCGCTACGCCAGTTTTTCGCATGAAGAGTCCCTGGAAATCCCTCACGATGTCAACCGATCACATAGGTCTTTGAACTAATAAACTTGAGGTGAGCAATTAATTTACAGTAGGCCTGTTCTTTGGTACAATTTGGGCACACCTTTGACACTTTCTCATGTATAAAGTGAATAGCCAACCAGCTTTATTAATTATTTGAACATTAATCAGAGTGTGGTAGGTGTCATATTGTAAAATAATTCTGGCTTGATGTTTTAGATTAAGAATTTACGCACAAGACAAAACGCATACATGGCACAGATGAAACGTTTGAAACAAAATGAACGATAGAAGGAAAAAAAACGATAGAAACAACAGAAATAGAAGGTTTGAAACAATTTAACACTAGGAAACCAAACAAACATTACATACAAGTCATTGTAAATGCTGCAAATGCTGTAAACGCTACAAACTCTGCACTGTTTGGGATTGAAAATGAAACTTCGCCAACAAGAATTTCAGTGAGTCATGTAAATTTTTCTCCTTGTTACTCACCAACCAGGCAAAAGAGAGGAGATTCAAACAGCAACACCACAAGCCGATATTACAGAGAATCTATGACTACGATTGTTTTCGTTCACATTCAGTCCATTATAACAAAAAATATGAGTAAAAGTCAGACATTTGTCAATGATTAGCGACTGTACACCAACACCGTGTGTATGGCCAGGTCTTGTTTTCATTCCCAACACAGAGAAATAACTTCTTTGGGACTTAAAATGAAAGGAAAGATACAAATCAATGTTTAAGTGGTCTCAAAAATTGAATATCAAGGAAAACAGAGTCCTAAAATCCATCTGGTGAAGAATTTTTGCCTTCTCTAACCACCACGAAAAATGGCAATCAATGCACTTTCAACTAAGTTTTCAATGCAGATCACAGATTTTAAGCAGCTTCCCAGAGTTTAGAAAGCAATCAAAAGGCTTTTAAGCCAACTCATGATATTTGAAACGGTCACGTTATTACAAGGGTGGTCAAAAAGATTTTTAGGAGTTTGTCATGATGGCGTGACACAACGCTCATAAATTGAACAGCAATCATTAATTAACATATAATCTTATAAGTTTATTTAGGTGGAACACTTGAGCTGTTTTGATCATTACGACTGTAATGAGTTCTAACAAAAATCTGAATGTGTTATGCACACAATACTTCACAAATAAATAACCATAATGAACTTAACTTCTTTCAAATGAGACCAAATCCATGTAATTTAATTTTAAGTCTCCTTTCCTTTAGAATTACCCTATCGAGTCGAGGACAATTCTGATATTGATGTTTCTGTCCTTCGGACTTGGGTTATTACAAAAATATTTGTTTCTTCATTGCACTAAAAAAAAAACATTGAATCAAGGGATAGGAATTACTCACACGAGAGCAGGCTTCCAACTGATCAAAATGGCGAATAGCTAAGGTTTTTGCCAAAAGCCATGCCCTTTGAAGTCAGATGACTTTTACGAGTATGTGCCCAGCAATCTCCTGACCTCAATGGAGAGTGAGAATGAAAACCCGTCTAACATCAAAAAGATCCATGAATAGATAACATGTCCATTTGGTGAGCATATTGAGTGATTTCCAGCAGAAAACAACAACCACTTGAATTCGTAGTAGCTAGCTTTGAAAATCATTTAAGCCTGCAGTAATCATCAATCAATCAGCGATTTCAACCAAACTGTGATGAATTAATAGCTGTATTCTGTTTGCCTTTATAAGGGAAAATAAAACTGTTCAAGCAATAAACGTAAAAGTAGTTAAAAAATAAAACTGAGACGATATGGAAATTTGAAATAATTCTTCACAGAAGAAAAACACTTCTCAAGTGAAACTCTCACAAGTAATTTTTGGCAAAGTTTCGGTTAAAAACTGATGACAAAGCTATCAATGGATCAAATTATACAACCACCTTTGCTGCATACCAAATAGTCTTTAATTTGGGAGCACTTGTTCAACTCCAAATGTGAAAGATCAGTTTATCGCTTTGGTAGCCATTCTGTTCACAGTGGTCAGTCCTCTCATAAAATACCCTGGTCAGTTGAATTACCACCCAAAAATTTTTACAACCTATCAAACCGACCAACCGACCTTGCCTTAACATATTATTTTGATCACTGTCACATGATCATAAATTTCTTAAAATTTGGTAAATCAACAAATTGGTGGCAAAATTTAATTGCATTGATCAATAAATGAGCGTTTTCAATACAAATTTAAATTATCTACATGTATCTTGCTACATTTGGAATGATCTTCCTTGATTTCGTTTTTAGAAGATATAAATGCTAAAAAGTCAAACTTTGTTGAAAAAACGACCTTTGACCTTATAAAATTTTTCTGTGAAAAGAGGGACGGTCTTCCAAACGTGGGAGCATGGATCTTAAACGCATTTTTGTTGGCTGATATTTCTTTAAGCCCTTCAAGAAATGGGCCTAGCTGATTACAACAAGTTCACCTGACATGAGCCCATGATCCAATCAAAACCCAGGACTTGGTCAGCGGTCAACTCTGAAAAAAAAACCACTACCTCGATGAGCTCTAAACCTGAGCCTGCAATACAGTCAGGTGATACTGATCAGTGGATAACTTGTTTTGACAGGTGTCACTTGACATAAACACGGATGTCCAATATCAAAGATTTATTATATGGCTGTGTCTCACAAGGACTGGGAACCACCAAATTCACGAATTTGATTGGCTGAAATCAATATTGACCG
>NC_138146.1:10599511-10617011 GCF_964199315.1 Orbicella franksi
AACGCTAGTATAGTTTTTTTTTTTACATTGTTTTAGGAGTACCTTGTTAAAGATTAAAGGTTAATTAAAGGAAAATCATCAATACCCCCATGCATGACAGTAACCAGGCTATGGTGTCCGTCAATATGCCACAAGCTATTTGGAGCAGCCACAGAACACACTCTCCTAGAAATTACGACAGCCCAACGGATTCTAGAGTTTCCAGGGTCAACGCGGTCAATACTCTCCCTGATTCCATCCCGTTGAACTCTGAGACCTATAATGATCGAAGATGTCCGGTCACCAAGGAATACCCGAGTCCCATGATCACTCATAAAACGTTGTACGAGATTATCTACTTGCTCATCCGAAATCATCGAGCAGTCTGTTATCTCCTCTAGCCCATGTAATGTTTATGTTCAGTTGTGTATGTTTGGGGTCGTTTGTCTTTGTTCTACCCCTTCATATAATAAGGCTTCCTTCGTCCGCCATATTGCGTTCAGAAATTGTAGAGCGTGAGCTGGGACCTAATGATGCGCGAAGGCGGTGCGCAGAAAATGTTGAATGAATATTGCACCATGTTAAACCAATATTTCGATCGTGAATGTGAATGAATATAAACCGTTGAATGTGAATGAATACATCCCGTAAATGTGAGTAAATATATTCGTGAATACGAAATACGTCGTTAAATGTGAATTAGTATATCTCTTGAATATAAATTTAGTTGCTGAATGTGAATAAATATATTCGTGAATAATAATAACAACATTAAATGTGAATGAATATAAACTTTGCACCATTTCGCCAACCATATTCGCTCAATGTTGCACACCTGGTATCATTTTCACCTCTGTTTGCGAATTTATAATACTCAATTCTTTTTCCTCTCTTCTGTACATAAGTTACAATTACGCCATTGCGCGCGGATCGATCGTCCGGCAAAAATTCATTACAATCGAATGGTAGCAATCCGAGTTAAAGCGGACAAACGTGGCATTTTTCCGAGGCATACTGAAGTACGTTGTTCCATCACTGTGGCAGCTGACTAAGGTTTAATTAAGTTAATGGCAAAGAAAAAAAGAAGAGTATTTTCTTAGTGTTACTTTTAGGTTTACTGACATGGAATCGATATAATGTTATGCCGTGTTCAACACAACTGGTAAGAGGCTCAAGAATTTACAAATGGAATTAAGACTCGTTTCAGAACAAAGATCGTGTTTAGAACAAATAATCTGGGGTTAGTTTATAATGCAATCAACTATAAAAATGGTTCTCAATGAGGGCAAAAGAAGAATGTCTGTGAGAGGATTTGGAATAACTGACACCGAGGCAGTTCGCATGGAAATATTGGGTGCACCCGTCGCAGCCCACCCAGTCTTCTCCGTCATCATCTCTGCAAATCTTGCATAAATTAAATTCGCATTCTTCCTGCAAGTAAGACTCCTTACTATGGCAATCTGACAGAACAAAGCAGCTTGAATTCGATGACATGTAATTCTTCGAGAAATTCTTTGAGATCATCCTCGAAAAAAAACAAAGACATAGCTATTTTCCTTTCTATAATCATGCAAATGCAGACGGAGATATTCCTCGTCCACTTTGTCCGCCATATTTACATTTCACGCGGGAAAAGTATGTCTTATTACTTATGTGCATGTGAAATGTTATTTAATTTTACGGGATCACTTACACAACGTATTTTTGTATAAAAGTGTGTCCGCTGAATACCCCCACACTCTATGGGGCGCCGTTTGTAAATTTATTATTTAGACCGAATTTATGCCATTTTCCCCTTATTTATAAATAATTGGAAATGCCACAAAATTTGTTTATAAATAAGACACAAGAACTTGTCCGTTGATATGTATATAATTATTTTAGGTACGTCCTGATTTATAAATAATCTTTTACCATAGAGTTATGATATATAAATAATAAACTACACAACTTCAATTATTTATAAATCAGGTCATCTCTCAAATGGTTATTTACATATCATAAAGTTTGTAAATCTTATTATTTATAAATAAATTATTTCGCCGGGAGTCTAAATTCATTATTTACAAATAATGAAGTTTCATTTCGCTGAATGTAAGTTTATTGTTTATAAATAATTAACTTCACTGACTGTGTAAATTCATTATTTAGAAATGAATTTCACCTTGCCGAGTGTAAATTTATTATTTATAAATGATGAAGTTCACCGAGTATGTAAATTCATTATTTAGAAATAATGAACTTTCATCTCGCCGAGTGTAAATTTATTGTTTAGAAATAATGAACTTAACCGAGTGTGTAAATTCATTATTTAGAAATTAATTATTTAGAAATAATGAAGTCTCATCTCGCCGAGTGTAAATTTGTTACTTAGAAATAATGAACTTCACTGAGTATGTAAATTCATTATTTAGAAATAATGAAAGTATGAATGGCTGACCCAGCGTCTCTTGCCCGATCGATTTCGGAGGCTGTTTCTCGCGCTATAAGTGAGACAGTTAATGCTACCCTTGCTCAAGTAGGTAACGGCGGCGGTATGTAGCCTGAAATTCAGCACTGGCGGATCTGGGGGAGGGGTCCGGGGAGCCCGTTCTCCCGCCCCTCCCCCCCCCCCACCCCCCGCCTCAGCTATCTATTATGGAGTTCTTATTCACGCAGCAATTCGGCAGCTCACACTGCAACAGGAACAACTACTCAAAGGCCGAGGTAACAGGTAAATTGTAAGAAAAGAAACTGCTGCATGAAGAAAATAAAAATCGCTTGGCGTGTTAAGTGAAAGGTCTGATTTCTATTGAAATTCAATAATGGTTTAAACGTAAATGAATTTAGCTTTCCACGTGTACGATCTTTGGACTTACCTGGAATAGACATGCCCAGCCGTGACTTGATCAAGCCAAACAAAGTGTGTCACACAGCTATCCGTCCAAAGGTCACAAAGGTCACAAAGAATTTAACCTGCGAGCAAACTCACGTTTGAATCAAACGCGCGAGTGACGAAGAGGAATAGCGATCGGCGGGAAAGAGGCGCCAAGAAGTGACTTTCTCCTCTCGCGGCTTCGCCCGTCGATTTCTCGCTCTCAGCTACGCCGAGCGCGTTTGTGCTCCAACGTGAGCCTGTTCGCAGGCTACAAAGAATTATCTAAGCATGTAAATACATCATTCGATTTCCCGATTTTAAAAGTTCTGCATTTTCTTCATGCAGCAATTTCTTGGCTTAAAATTTACCTGTTACCTCGGCCTTTGAGTAGTTGTTGTCGTTGTCGTTGTTCCTGTTGCAGTGTGAACTGCCGAATTGTTGAGTGAATAAGAACTACGTAATAGATATTTGAAGCGTGATTCTCGCTTAAACACAATTAACCAAAATAGGGGGGGGGGAACCTCCCCTAGATCCGCCACTGCTGAATTTCAGGCTACATACCTACCTGAATAACTGTCTTATAACGCGAGAAACAGCCTCTGAAATCGATCGGGCAAGAGACGCTGGGTCAGCCATTCATACTTTCATTATTTCTAAATAACGAATTCACATACTCAGTGAAGTTCATTATTTCTAAGTAATAAATTTACACTCAGCGAGATGAAACTTCATTATTTCTAAATAATGAATTTCTAAATAACGAGTTTACACACACGTTTAATTCATTATTTCTAAATAGTAAATTTACAGTCAGCGAGATGAAACTTCATTATTTCTAAATAACGAATTTACACACTCAATGAAGTTCATATTTATAAATAATAAATTTGCACTCGGCGAGGTGAAATTCATTATTTCTAAATAATGAATTTACGCACTCAGTGAAGTTCATTATTTCTAAATAATAAATTTACACTGGGCGAGGAGAAATTCATTATTTCTAAATAATGGATTTACACACTCAGTGAAGTTCATTATTTATAAATAATAAATTTACACTCGGTAAGGTGAAATTTATTATTTCTAAATAATGAATTTACACTCCCGGCGAAGTAATTTATTTATAAATAATGGGATTTACAAACTTTATGATATGTAAAATACTTTTTTAGAGATGACCTGATTTATAAATAATTGAAGTTGTTTAGTTTATTATTTATATGTAATAACTCTATGGTAAAAGATTATTTATAAACCAGGACGTACCTAAAATAATTATATACATATCAACAGACGAGTTCTTGAGTCTTATTTATAGACAAATTTTGTAGCATTTCCAATTATTTATAAATAAGGGGAAAATGGCATAAATTCGGTCTAAATAATAAATTTACAAACGGCGCCCCATACACACTCCGCCCGGGCGTCACCCCGGGCGTTAATTTTTCCCATACCAATCACCTAAATATGCGAATTGCCTGTGGTAAAACTATGTTGATCAACAAGACAAGTACGTTTTTATTCACCTGACAAGTTAAGAATAATGTGTAGAGAGTAAAGCAGTGAGTTGTTTGGCAAATGCTGTATATTTCTCTACATCTCTTCCCGTCTAGTTCGTAAACCGTAAATTTGTGCGCCGGCTAACACATTACACTGTAGACGTCTTTGACTTATAATAGGCACAAACGTTTTTAAATACGTCGTTCCTTCAGGACGAATTTTTTTATTGATTCGGCGAATCCCCGAATTCAAACTTCCTTTGCCTTGTCCCTCTAGCCGGTAGGACCTTGGAAATACTACCGTCCAGAGGGACAGCTTGTGTATAAGGTAATTGGACTTACATGTAAGTCCATGCACATTTTTATTTGTAGAATAGTTTGATACATTGCTCTTTAGCCTTACACTACACTAGATTATCACTCTACGGTAACATTTCAGTTTTCTGTGATCTTGTCCCTCTGGTCGGTAGGATCTTGAAAATACTACCGGCCAGTCAGGGACAGCTTGTGCACAAGATAATTGGACTTAAGTTCATGCACAGTTTTATTTGCACAATAGTTTGATACATTGCTCTTAAGTTTTATACTAGACTAGAATCACTCTGCAGTTGAATCTTTTCAGTTTTCTGTGATCTTGTCCCTCTGGCTAGTAGGATTTTGAAAATACTACCAGCCAGAGGGACAGCTTGTCTATAAGGTAATTGGACTCAAGTCGATGCACAGTTTTATTTGTAGAATAGTTTGATACATTGCTGTTTAGTCTTACACTACACAAGTATCACTGTACAGTAATATTTTCAGTTTTCTGTGATCTTGTCCTCCTAGCCGGTAGGATCTTGAAAATACTACTGGCCAGAGGGACAGCTTGTGTATAAGGTAATTGGACTAAAGTGCGTGCACATTTTTATTTGTAGAATGGTTTGATTGATTGCTTAGTCTTACACTACACTACAATCACTCTGCAGTAATATTTTCAGTTTTCTGTGATCTTGTCCCTCTGGCCGGTAGGATCTTGAAAATACTACTGGCCAGAGGGACAGCTTGTGTATAAGGTAATTGGACTGAAGTTCATGGTGTCTGTAAAAGTCTATTCATGTTCTGTTGCCATTGCAATAATTCTCAATCAATGAACATGACAGTATCAGTGTGGAATCTTACATTGAACGATGGATTTTAAGAGTGTTTATTTAGTGAGGGAAACTGTTATATATATGTGCAACTGATTAAGGAAATATGGAGATGAATCCTTTTCAGACAAAATTAATATTTTAATATCGATGAGAACTTTTGAGTTCTTTTGAATGTACATTCCTTCAGTTTGGTAGCATTTGCTGTAAGATCTGCATTTTCATCACTTCATGGAGAGAGGGAATGTCATCCTGGAAAATAAGACAAACAGTGAATTTCTGCAAGAAAGTGTTATGAATAGGAGATGTGTAGTTGGTATCCATGTAGTTTGGTTTAAATTGATTTTCCATTACTTTGTCATGCGATGAGAAGTGTTGATACTTGCTTTTGATTCAAAATACCTGGTTGAAATTAGGAGTTTCTCCCCTGCTGAGATGCTCTAGGAACTAAACATAGATAATACCAATGAATTTAAAATGTATCACTAGCACAAGTGATCAGTTCAGGTAAAGATGAACACTTTGATTTGAATTAACTCAAGCCAAGCTGATTATTTAAAGAGACATGGTAATTGGTAGAATATGATATTTGCACAGCTTACCATACAGACAAAGACACCACAATCATGATCATTCTTTTGCTTAGGTGTATCCTATGTATAGGGATTCAATTAAAATGTGTAAAAAATGTTCAGTCAAAACAGCCCGAGCTTGTGTGGACTAAGTGCAGACAAAGAGCCTGGCACATTTATATTACCATAAATCTAACTAACTGGCATATATCTAACTGACGCCATTGCTGCCATGTTGGATGACCATTAACAAAAGAATTAGCTTAGTTTATTGTTCTTGTCATCCAACATGGCTGCCAGAGTCTTTGTCACTTGAATTTTCTGCCTATTTCGTGCCAATTTCATCACGCACAATTTACATTGTCTGAGACTAGTTACTGGGGGTGGGAGATCATTAACTCTGTTACCTACACCATAAGAACCCCTGTAAACTTTCTAATGCAACTGTAGCTCTATATTTGTTCCATTTATAATTGTTTTGTGTGCTGACTAAAAAATTTAATCGCGTTCAATTAAGCTGTTCTTTAAAAAATTTTTCAAGGGGGGGGGGGGGGGGCCAAAGGGGGTCAGAACCTCCCAGTTCTCCTGCTTCCCGTACCTTTATCTCTTGATTCCCACCCTCCTCCGTTTTGCCCTGTCCCCTGTAAATAAGGACACTCAAAACACATACTTATCATTTAGCTGCGCAATCCTTTGGCGTTTCTTTTCCTTTTTTCCTTTGTTTTCGGCCTTGCTCCTCTAGTTCTTCACATCTTTTGACAGTTTGAGTGACAACATTTTATGACCTATGATATAACCACTGTAAAAGGGTTTCCAATTTTACCAGAAGTTGGCCTCAGTTTTTCAGTCCAAGGGCAGATTTAATTTTTCCTTCAGTCCAGAAGTCTCAAGATAAGCTAAATGTAAGTCAAAAAACATTTGGGTTCTTGTTTTTGAAAGTATTTTAATGCTTAATGATTCCCTCCTTCGTAGAACTCCCACTTCTCACCCTTTCCTCTCCTGCCTCCTGCCCCCTATTCTTCTGGGGCTCCCGCCCCCCTGCCTCCCCCCCCCCCAATTTTATTCACGGGTGCACAAATATGCAAACTCAGCAAAGTATTCAATCGGATTAATTTTTAGGGTAACTGGGGTTACACTTATTAACTATTTACACTTATTTACACTTGTTATTTAGAAAGCCTCATTTTACAAATGACTTTGCGGGATACAGGCTTAATAAACATGAGGGAAATAGACTAGAAATTTTGCAATGAAAGTGGCTTTGTGAGTATGTCAGGTCAGTGTCCTTTAAGCAATACATTTTGGTTAAATAAAGGATTTCCTTAAACCTATTTTGTTTAAAGGTAAACACCATTCACAGAAAAAAGACAATAGAATACATTTTCATTACTTTAATTTGTGTTTATTCCATAAACAGATAGTCTTACAATGCTAAGGAACAGTATCCAACTCTTTAAGTTTAACAATCCTCCTGAAGAAATTCCTCTATCCTTACACAGAGTATGTAAGTCACAAAATAATATATTAAATATTGATGTGTACAACTTGAGCCCACTGGACATGTCAGAAATGTGTCCTAGTACTGCCTAGCACTCTGTTTCACTTGGAGTGAATGCAAAATAAGTTTTATTAAGGCATTGAAATCAAGTGTCTGATAACCTTCATATAAATGGGAATCCTCAATATTCTAGCCTGCTTTATGACTTAAGCAATAAGAGCAATTATCAAACTACAGTAATAGCCCACGTATAAGAACCTGGGTTTTAAGATTAACCTGTTAGGCTAAAATTTTCATTTTAAGCCCCCTCCACATAAGAACCTATTAACGCTAACATTTTAAGTTAGGTTCTTATCAGTGGGGTTGCTGTAAAAGTGTATAGGTAGAAACTACTGAATTAAGATCATCATCTATTTTAAAGTAACTTGACATAACTTTTTTTTTCTTTCAAGCTTAAGTACCATGTTGTATGTCTATTGTGTTTGCCATCCAAATAATTCCTCAAGTATTTGCAAGTACTGTACTCTACTACAGTATCAAAGAAAGCTTTCTGACCATCTCCAACTCTGTGAGAATCACAAAATATTAAATGTAAAATATCAAAATATATCCCAATGAAATAAAAAACTGCAAAATATCAAAACAACGTAAGCTCCCAATGGACAATGCCTCTGACTCTCAACTTGAGTTTCTTTGTTATGTTTTGTTAAGGACATATACTGTACCTGCACTGAACTGCCTATAGGCATTGCTCTATGGTACAAATAAATGATTTATACTGTATTATGAGATGATATTTCTAATATATATAGTGTATTCAGATGAAATTCATATGAAAATCTAAGAACCTATTTTAAGAACCTTCATAGCCTAAATATGCTTTAAGTACCATTTGTATAAGAACCTATTTAGGCTAAACTGAAAAATTCAAGTTCTTATACATGGGCTATTACTGTATTATACAAATAAAACTGTGCATGGACTTGAGTCCAATTACCATACACACAAGCTGTTCCTCTGGCTGGTAGTATTTTCAAGATCTTACTGGCCAGAGGGACAAGATCATAAAAAACTGAAAATATTTAACTGTAGAGTCATTCTAGTGTGGTATAAAACTAAAGAACAATGTTTCAAACTATTCTACAAATAAAAATGTGCATGCACTTAAGTCCAATTACCTTATACACAAGCTGTCCCTCTGGCCAGTAGTATTTTCAAGAACCTACTGGCCAGAGGGACAAGGTCAGAGAAAACTGAAGATATGACTGTAGAGTGATAATCTAGTGTAGTGTAAGGCTAAAGAGCAATGTATCAAACTATTCTACAAATAAAAATGTGCATGCACTTAAGTCCAATTACCTTATATACAAGCTGTCCCTCTGGCCAGTAGTATTTTCATGAACCTGCTGGCCAGAGGGACAAGATCAGAGAAAACTGAAGATATGACTGTAGAGTGATAATCTAGTGTAGTGTAAGACTAAAGAGCAATGTATCAAACTATTGTACAACTTAAACTGTACATGGACTTAAGTCCAATTACCTTATACACAAGCTGTCCCTCCGGTCAGTAGTGTATTTTCAAGATCCTACCGGCTAGGAGGACAAGATCACAGAAAACTGAAAATATTACTGTACAGCGATACTTGTGTAGTGTAAGACTAAACAGCAATGTATCAAGCTGTTGTACAAATAAAACTGTGCATTGACTTGAGTCCAATTACCTTATACACAAGCTGTCCCTCTGGCCGGTAGTATTTTCAAAATCCTACCAGCCAGAGGGACAAGATCACAGAAAACTGAAAAGATTCAACTGCAGAGTGATTCTAGTCTAGTATAAAACTTAAGAGCAATGTATCAAACTATTGTGCAAATAAAACTGTGCATGAACTTAAGTCCAATTATCTTGTGCACAAGCTGTCCCTGACTGGCCGGTAGTATTTTCAAGATCCTACCAGCCAGAGGGACAAGATCACAGAAAACTGAAATGTTACTTTAGAGTGATAATCTAGTGTAGTGTAAGGCTAAAGAGCAATGTATCAAACTATTCTACAAATAAAAATGTGCATGGATTTAAGTTCAATTACTTTATACTCAAGCTGTCCCTCTGGACGGTAGTATTTCCAAGATCCTACCGGCCAGAGGGACAAGGTAAAGGAAGTTTGAATTCAAAAGGAGCGCGCACTCTGGGGACGAGAATGTTTGTTTGAGGACCCTGGGAACGAGGTTGGTAGCGTTGCAGTTTCGAATAAGATGCGTTTTTACTTCTACCGATGAAAATGCGTGGTTCATCATGTCTTCTTTTGGCATTGTGGCCAGAGAGGAGATGACTAGGGATGAACTGATCGTTGCAATGTCCTTGATTTCCGGTTGATTTCCGGTTGATTTCTAGGGGCTCAGGTGTTATGCAAACACAGACCAGTTCCATGTGTTAGGAGGCTTTGTGCAAAGTCTTATGACACAAGACAAGCTATTCCAATTCACTGGTACAACGATGAATGGAGATGATTATCACACAGCGTAAAGGGCTATTCTGCAAATGGCTTGTGTTTGGGCTTACTGTATTTCGCGAAACGAAACAAAACGAAAGGGATGAACCTGTACTGAAATGAACATATCAAATATCAGAACAGTCAGATTCCTCTGTGCGATAACCTAAACAAGGAATAAAACAACGGACCGGAAGTGTAGAATTTGTAAATTCGAAAACCTGTATATTGTGAGACGAGCTCTTCGAAACTGTGAAGATATGTAACTTATTTCTTCCGATTCTTTAAGACTTTTCGTAGATACAGTTCGATGCAGTGATGATTTTTGAGTTATTTTTTGATTTATTTTTTTGTAAAAAAAATACCTCTTAGTCGGCGCGTCGGGTATGTTATGGACGGGTCAATGGATGAGGGAGTGAGTGAGTGAGTGAGTGAGAGATGTATGTATGTCACACCAATCTGATTGGATCTACTATAAACAGCCAATCAAACTTCCTGTTGTAAAGGTAAATAGTATGTGAGAAGATTGTTTTTCACAAGGGAGTAAATTCAATTAGAGCTGACGAATCGTCACCACTCTTTCCCACAAGATGTTTGCTATCTTTAGGTACAAATGGTAACTTAACCCTTTTGTTTTTTATATGGGAGTAAATTCAATTAGAGCTGACAAGTTATTGGCTATTGTTTCCAGGATATTAAACAAAAAAGCTTTCATTTCTGGACGGTTTTTACGTCTCTGCAGTAGCAGGTTAATAGTTTTATTTGATGACATTTATTTCAGTCCGATATTTTTAAAGGTAAAAAGTATGAAAACTGTTCAAATGTTCTTTGAAGTCCGCATAGCGCCAAAGTTAAAGTGCAATTTAATTAAATCAGACTTTCAACGTGTCAGAGAGGTTTTTTCCTCTTTCTTTCTATTTTCGGTGAAGTAGTGTTGTGTTGTGTTGTGCAAAAAGGGTAAACTTGACTCATAAAATGCAAAAAGGTCTCTTATTTAACTTGAGTATTTTTGAGCAAAAATTGCTCTTGGGAGTTAGAAGGGCTATGTGATCGGTGAGTGAGGGAGTTCTGCATGTGCGCGTGTCACACCAATCACAGTGTGGGTTGTATCAAAGAAAGAATCAAATTGCCTGTTAGAAAATGAGATGGTATCTACATTAATCTGGAGACGTGTCAGAGTACTGTAGTTTGTTCAGTCAAACATTTTATGCCTTACTATTTAGCTATCTTACCATGACCGATGTAACATCGCGTGTACATCATAAATTCCCAGTTTCTTTCTTGCTATACATCGCAACCAAAAAAAATTGACAAATTAAACAAATCATTACTGTAACCAGCTCCACGAATGCTCCTATCTCCGAGACTTCACAAAAAAAAATAACTCTTACACGCCTTGCGTGCCTACATTCTTTATATGCAAAGATAGCAATGATGCACTGCTAATGCAAATCGCAAGAAATCGGAGTTAACGTTAAAGAAAAAAGAAGAAAAAAAAAGACATTAAAAAAGAAACAAAGAAAGAAGGAAAAAAAATTGTAACAAAATAGACCTTGGCCCCGACCCCGACCCGGAGTTCGCGTTTTACTGACACCCTGCAAAATTATGTACTAATGAAAACTTTTAAGGTCTTGCCGTCGCGTAAACAGGTTTGTCGGTTGTCATTAAAAGAACAGGCTAGCAGTAGAACGGGAAATTAGCGTACTATAATAGTAAGCAAAACACAGCAAGTTCAGTTCACTCAAAGTAATTTCTTTACAAATAAAACTTTAAGCAATCTAATTTTGTTCACCTGCTTTGCGAAGCTTGCAACGGCAACGGCGTGAAACTACTTCATCGATCGATGAAAGATGTAAACAAGTGTCCAAACGAGCTCTAATAACTTCTTGAATACAAAACTCTCTTTTCCACAGAAAAAACTTAACGTACCAACAAAACTTACGCTGTCTTTTACGCCGATAAGGTGACCTGTGATACTAATAAGGCGACCCGAAGTAAAACGAAGAAATTAACTCTCAGTCTGGCAGTCATGAAGTTCTGTAACACTATGCTTCGTGCGACACCAGCCGTCCCCACTCAAAAACTTTTTTCAGGCTGCAAATCAATACATTTTTGGATGAAAAAATCCTTTTGCTTTTACACCAAAAGACCGCGCATGTCGATTTTCTTTCGTGGTAAGATGAAATAACCGTGTTTAGATCAAAAACAGAAATTTCTGAAAATTCCTTTTCAAAATCCGTTTGAAGCGGGAAACCAACTTAATCCAGGCGTGCTCAGCCAATCAGCATCAAGTAATCATGCCCTCTTGCCGTAAGGACTTAAAATAGGCTCTTTGCAGCTGGGGTCACGTGACCACATTTTTTCTTTTAAAAATTTCTATTATGGACTATAACTTAAAGAATGCCAGAAATGGAAAGAGCATTTTAAAAATACTAGAATGGCCAAGTTTGAGGTCCCTTGCATCAAAGAGTAAGTTTATGCGACAGTTTGAATTTTCAGAAAATTTAGAGGATTTGTATGGAAATAATTATTAAATTGTTGCTGGAGAACAAGGCCTTGCTCTCCAACAACTTTTTCCATACAAATCTTCTTATTTTTTTAAAATTCAGACCGTCGTAAAATCTCGTTCTTTATAGACGGGGGCCTCAAACTTGGCCATTTTGGTATTTTCAGCATGCTCTTTCCATTTCTGGCATTCTTTAAGTTATAGCCCATAATAGAAATACAAAACACGTGACCCCAGCTGCAAAGGGCCTATTTCACGCACAACTAGCTTCAGCATTCAGTTTACACATGTAGAGCTATCGACTGCTCAACGCTGTTTTCTCCCGAGTAATAACGAGAATGGAGGCTTCGTTCGTGGGCCCAGTTATCGGCCAGCAGGTCCAGTTCTCGGCCACAAAAGAGTGCGCGCGATTCCTTAGAATAAACAACGCTTTATTTCCCTTTTTAGTGCAGAGTGCACTATTGGGATGGTTATGGGAGTTGCCTACCGCTAAGGAACTAAGGCACTATGGCGCTATGGCGCTATGGCACTATGGCGCTATGGCGCTATGGCGCTATGGCGCTATGGTGCTACCTTTAATGTTTGTTTAATTAATTAATTTCAATTAATCAATTAGTCTAGAGGCAAGGAAGTAGTGGAGGTAGGGTAGGAAAGGTACATGTGTATTCTACGAAAACACATTCCATCGCCGTCATTTAACTTCGAACGTCGCAAAGCTATATATTTGTTTCAGGTAACCCCTTGCTCTCCTTGTGGTACCATTCTCCTTAGAATAAGACTAATTTACCCTAAACGCATGCGTAAATTAGTTAGCATTCATGGCTTCTATATTAGGTGAAGGATACATTGCATACGGAATCACGCACAAATGTTGAGTGGTTTTCCTTATGGTAGAGCTCAACGTGTAAGACGCATGCGTTCTAGCTTCGTTAGTGTTGTACACTATCTTTCCACACGGTATTTTATATATCATGTCATGTGACCAAGGACGGCAGTTATTTTTCAGGTAGCGCCAATTGTCCCTTTTTATTGCAAAAGTGAAACGTTACTGTGGCTGCGTAGCTTTTAGAATTACACACAGGTTGGTTCAACAAATATCATCTGCTGTTTTCAATCTACAATAAAGTGCTTGTCAGGGTTCAAATGTATTGCTTCTCCTTAGCGGCTTGTTTATTTCTTGCCTTAATTGTGTCTGTAAGAGAGACCAAAAAGTTCCCAAGTTAGTGGCTTTAATACTCCGCAAATTGTAAATTTGTAACAAAAGAAACCAGGAAAATGCTCAAATATTGCTGCAGACGCCGTGGCACCTAATGAAAGCGCAAATTAATTTAATCAGCCTTTGAGGAGACTCATTCATATCGGCCAAGTAGCGCTGTTTATCTTCAATACTTTTCGTTGAAACGCTTCTCGGCCATCAGTATCGTTGTGTGTTAATTTTGAATTGTTTTATTGTTAACAACAAAGGTGGCAACAGAAGAAGAAAGTGGTATTTCGTGACTATCTGATAATTAAATTAGTTCTTGTTCATCGGTAAAAATTTGCATTTTTAGTAAAACAACGTCGTTTCTGTTCCGTTTTTTCACCACTAAATCAGATATTTAACTTTCTTTCATTTATCTCCAAAAAACAAGGACATCTTCCGTATGTTTTGGAGAAAACAAGGGTTTCATATTACATACCTTTGCGAGGAAAACAAAAGTATCAAGTTACAAAGTTGGCGTGAAGAGCTAAATTGTCACGTTTGCTGCTTCAGCGTATTACTGAATTTAAAATGAACAAAAATCAACGTAAAACACCAGTAGTAATTAATTTGTGCGTAATTTTTGGACCTTGAATGAAAATACAACCTTGAAACATACACACTGCAAAGGGGAAAAGCCGTAGCAGACTACCAAGGTAGACACAAACCGGAAGTGAACCGAGTAGGGTTGAGTACTAATGGGACTACCGTACCAGAGCTATCAATTGCGGTCTGCATTATCTGAGATTGTCTCACTAGTTAGTGCAGAGTGCACTATTGGGATGGTTTAGGGAGCTGATGTTCGCTAAGTCCCTAACGGACTAACGCCATAAGGTGTAAACTTGAATATTTGTTTAATTAATGAATTTCAATTAATCAATTAGTTTTGCGGGAAGGGGAGTTGGGTGGGGTAGGTACCCGAGTGCATTACGCAAAACCTGTTTTGACAAAAATATATATATGGTTTTGCAAATCTCATGCTATCCTTGTGGTGCCATTCTCTTAAAAACAAAAGCAATTTGCTCCAAACGCATGCGCAGATTAGTTAGCGTCAAAGTCGACTATGGCTGGTTTGCAGTGTCACGCCATCAAAAATAAAAACATCTGTCATCGAGTTTTGCCATTGAAACGAAAAGTTATTACTCCAGAGCTCCAAAACATTGAAATTACCACTTTTTGTAGGACAACAACTGTTTAGTTAGCAAATACGCGAGCAATAACTCGTCTTTTTGACTACTCGAGAGCCTTATCGGGCCACCATTTCAATGTCGATCACACAACGCACAAACTTGGAAATTCAAACGTGTCCTATTTCAAAATGAGGAACCCCGTCGAGCTTAAACGCTGCAAAACGTCAAGTTATTAGAGGGCCTTACGTCTCATGAAACTAAAACTTCAGAAGGATTGGTAATTTATTATTTTGGAAAATGATGACGTCACATGAAAACCGGCAATATGTTACGTGAAAGATACATTTCATACGGGACTACCCACGAACGTTCAGTGCTTTCCCTTGTGGTAGAACATAACATATAATACGCATGCGTTCTAGCATTGCTAGTGTGATAAACTCCGTTCTCGAGTTCAGATGCACGCTTTTTTTTGTTTTTTGTAAATGAGTGATATCACACTCTCGTTTTGGCTGGGAATAGCAGTTATATTTCAGGTCACGTCAGTTCTCCTTTTTTAGCACAAACAACGCTACTGTGACTGCGTATCTTCTGGAATCTTAGCTCGATTCAAGAAATGTTGTCTGCTGTTTCACAAGTATTGTGTGTTTGCCAGGGTTGAAATAGAATTAGAACGCACTATTCCGTGATTCGACGTGACTATTTGATATTACAGAAATTAAGCGTGACGTTACGTCAAACGGCAAACGGCAAAAATGAAACTTTTGGCGTCTGTCTTCACCTGTCTATACAGTAGAGCGAAAATATTTGTATTTGCGGTGAATAGTAGGGGATATTTGTCTATTTTTGTGTGATTTATTTAAGGATTACAAGAAAAGAATAAAAAATCAGATGCAATCTTTGCCGTTTGCCGTCTGCCGTAACGTCATGCTTAAACTCTCCAATTTATCCATGAAATGAAAATTTACCTTTTGAATAAAACAAAATCGTTCCTCTTCGACTTTTCAGCAGATATTTAACTTTTATATTCCATTTATCTCCAGTAGTGAGTTAAAAAAATACACATCTTTCTTATATTTTCGTGGAAACAAAGGTATCTTGTTGCATGCGTTGGCGAGGAAAACAAAAGTATCAAATTACAAACGTTGGCGGGAAAAGTAATGTTACAAAATGAACGAAACTCAAGATAACATACCACAATAAATTTAAAAGCGTCTTGACAAACGGTAATTGTAAGTTATTTTTGGGCAAAAAACAAACATGAAACATACACACTCCTAAGATTATGTCTTATCAAGTTTTTGTCCACTCATATTCTGCAAAGGGAAAAAGGCCTAGTTGACTACCAAGGGAGACAACAGTAGGGGTGAGGACCTGTGTGACTACTGAATCAGAGCCGTAAATTACACTCTGCACTATCTGAGATTTTCTCACTAGTTTGTTTTTAAATCACTTATAAGGCTTGTGTTTTGATATTTCGATCGCAAATTATCCTTAAAGAGCTTTGTTTCATGTTAGAAATGGAAGTTTTTTGCACGCCTAGTTTTTCTCATAAGTGCACTCAAGCGAGGCTAAAAAAGAGTTGGGTATTTAAAACGGGGTAAAGTCAGAGCTCATAGTTTTCAACATGCCAACCCATTACAGCTTTATTTTTACAACTAACTTGACACGAATACTCCACACAAAACTACGAGCGCTTTTAGTGTTGAAGGCGAGCAGGGTGGTCGAGAATAGGCAAATACGCAAGAGTACTAAGGAAATATTGAGGAGTAAATTTAGGTCAAAAAATTAAACAGGCCAGGAAAAGTTTACATTTAACAGATAGCTTTATCACTCTACGTCCTTTATGCCAAGAATTGGCTCATTTGGGCTTTCTAGACGGACAAAATATAAACTTGAATTAAACCATGTAATTCGAGTAGCCATGAACAAACACGTTTTCGGAGAAACCAAATTTACCTACCTTCGCATCACCTCGACGTGCTCACAGAAAAACTCGGCAGGACGAAAAAAAACTCGGGAGAATGGAAGACAAGGAATCAAGCTACCTTTGGAAACAATTGCTTTTTATTCAAATTCATTCGTGGCGCGAAAAATAAACGCTGAACAAAAAGTGGCCGAGAACTGGGCCCCACACTGTAAGTAGACTTCATCATCATATGTTCTATGTTTAATCATTTAAATCAGGAGCTCATGTTTTCTGGAAGAAAAATAGGGGCCCAGAAGGAGGATGGTCCAGAATGGAGTTCGGATGGGGTCCAGAAGGGGTCCAGATGGGGTCCAAAAGGGGATCCAGCTGGGGTCCAGTAGGGGGGTCCAGATGGGGGGCCCACGTTTTGTACTGACCCAACACAAAAGTTGAATGTGTTAATCTGCCTCTATGAATAAATTACAAATCTTGTAATGTTCATTTGAAGTATAAGCTCTACTAACTGTTCCAGCTTATAGCTGTTGAATTTTCGTTCAGTTCTTTAAATGGTTGTTGTCATGCATGCATGCTGTACAGCTGTACTTCTACTTTATTGTGAGTCCTGCTGCTGTAAAGCTTATGTTATTTATACCTCAGCAAAAAATGTATAATCTGCATCTATAGGAGACTGTTGACA
>NC_138146.1:10622011-10634511 GCF_964199315.1 Orbicella franksi
TAACATGAAATGAAAAGTTGGGAAAATAGGTGACAGTCCTCTTTCAGTGTCCTCTCCTTGGAACTGGCGGCACTGGAAATTTCCTCTTACTTGAAGAAAGTGATCTCGTCTTTCTATTTGATAAAACAAGGTGTGCTCTTCTTTCTTCAGTCCTTCAATGAAGGATTAGAACTGATCTTTGCCTCTGCTATAGTGAGTTGCAACAAGTCTTTAATTAGCCGGATCGGCAATGTCCTTAGCTTTTTGTCTTACACAAGGAGGTCTGCAGACTCTTCTTTAAAAGGATTGCCCATTTCTTTAAATACTGTGAATAGCCTTTCCACTTTCTCAGACTGCTATTTGAGCACTTCCGCCTTGTTCGTGATGTTTGCTACTGATTGTTGTATCTTAAGTTCCCGCAACCTCTTCGTAGCGAGCGACTAGGCGGCTCAGCGCTGGTCCAGCTATCATCCACCTCCAGAGTGCTGTAGGGTCCTCTGTCAAGCCTATCGCTCCTCCATCACCCTTGATGACTGCATTGTTTTGTTCGTGGGCTTGGTCGATTGCAATTGACGAGAATTCTTTGCAAGATTTGTGCTACTTCTGGATGTTGTTGATCGATGGTCATCATATCTCTGAGGTGAATTTAAAGCCACCACGCATAATTCACATTGTTGTTTGCAAAGAAATAGGGCAAAAGTTCTGTCAGCTTCTCACGATACAGGCAAAAGTTGGCTTCTCTAAATGAACGAACCAATATTAGAATGGTTAGCTCTAGAGCTAAAACGAAATGCGAACTGTGGACTTCCGAGTCTTCGTTTCTTACACCACTCTTCGAAATCAAGAACACCTTGTGGACTTTAAGATGTATCTCTGCTATAGCTATTATATGCAGCGTGCCGCTGTTTGTATAGACAACATGCTGTGATATGATGTGCTTGACGAGATCTGGTAACACTTGAGGCTGACAGATAAGATTCTGAAGTACCAGATGATGCAACTCCTGCCTCAACAAGAGCACTTGTCTAACCACTGTCCTGAAGTAAAGACTCTATCAATTTCAGAGCAGCCATTTCTATGTGAAGACCTATATTTGAGATGAATCGTCTGAAAGGTTTAAAGTGCAAAAACCTTTAAAACATATGTCAACCTTTTGACCCAAGTACAAGTAATATATGAGGATTAAAACTAAAATCTATTATCGAAATAACCTAAGTACAAAATTCTAAAATACTTACAGACATGTTCCGCTGGCCATGATAAAGGCTGCTCCTTCTGCGACTCTTGATAGCCTGCGGACATTTTTGCCAGCAGCCAACGTTTTCTACTCAGCTATAGTATTTTTTTAGTTTCTTTGCTCGACAATGAACTTTTGTACTGCAACATCATCAACTTCTCCTGTATAAGACTGCGAATTAACTCTATACCTAGAGTTAATGGCGGCCATGTTGAGATAAAGACCACCTATTTAGTAAATTGTTAAAAAAAGTGTTATACCGCCAAATTTGAAGTGGCTAATCGATCAGAAAGAAAGAATACTTAATTTAAAACATTTCTGTGAAATTTCATGCTTGTATCACTAAGTGAACAATTTTGCCAAAAAAATGATGTTAGCCGCTACACTAGAATGGGTTTTTGGTTTTGTGATACACTACGCTTGAATTTCTAAGCTTTTGCGTGACGCGGCATTTACGTGACGGCCTAGAGAGCTGTCATGATGGTTAAAAACGTGTCTTATTTCGGGGAACTTGGCTATCTGAACAGTTCATGTCTTAGAAAAAGTATTATTTTAATGTTTTAGAGTTTCTCGAGGGATAAATTCACGTTTTTGTAGCAAAACTCAGTGACAGATGTTTCTGTTGGTTTCCGGCCGCCATGTTGGTGCCCATACGGATGGGCACCAGCATGGCGTCTCCATACAAATCTCTATCAGGAGCCATAATCGGGGACGGAGACCGTAAGTCTTGGGATCCGCGCGCACCTATGATATGGGACAATTTTTCTATTTTTAGAACAAATTGCGCCATCCTGACGTCATATATCCGCGCGGATCCGCGCACGTGTCGGGGGCTCTCGCGCGGATGTTGTCACGTTGAGTGATCAAATGGTGAGAGCTGCGAGATTCTCTTGCAGATTTTTTCACAGCGATGGCAGGGAATAAGGCTGGGAATAAGAACCAGGACTCTTAAATGTAGTTTTATGCTCTGAGCTAATGGAAAAGGTGAGTTTTTTTTTTTTCGCGCTGTGAATGAATAATATCTGCTCGCGCTAGTTGTACGCGTCAGGTTTTCGTTTGTTCTGTGAAGAAACGGTTATGTAAGAAAACTCTTTACTCTGGTATCGAGTTTATTTGTGAGTTTCCCAAAAAATGCTTAATCATAACCAAACCCTGTTTTTGATAGTTTCTTATGGTTTCTGTTTGTTTGGCGAGTTTGCAAAAGTTTTTGAAAGGAAAGTCTGACGCGTACATTCAGTAGCTCATTTACATAGTGCAGCGCGCGCTCTTTCAAGTCCGAGTCGTTGTTTTCAATTGTCAACAAACCTTGACAAAGATTTATTTCGTGGTCTTTTGTGCCGAGACGCTGCAACAGTTTTCACGAACGCCAAAAGGCCACTAATATCATGTGTGTTTCTTTGACATAGTGAAATTTTACGCGGCGAAAATAAAAGAAACAAGGAAAATTGATAACTCAACCAAAAAAAATCAAAATCGTTATTCGAGTTGATTAAAGAAAGCGTCATCGTAATTTTGCTGATTATTTCTGCTGTGTTCACATATTTTCAGCTAAGCTTTTAATATGTTCTCAAACATTTATCAACCTTAAACATATTTAAAAACTAGAGATATTATATGAGTTCGATGTACGTTTTCACAAAAGTGGGAAGTCCAATTTGTCATGTTTTACTGACTGTACAAAACACGCATCGGCGGGCGCTCTTATTCATCGACAACAGAAAATTATTTTTACACAAACAAAACTGAGCAGCATCTACAGACATAAACTTTATTGTCGCTTATTGGGCCTTGATAAAACATGAAGCGTTGCTTACAATTCAGGCGAAACTCAAACTTGCAATTACTTTTTTTTGTTTTACTTTTCGGTCGAGATAGACTCTGGCGAAATCCTCGCAAGCCTGTGGCAAGAGGAGGGAAACTTTGAAGTCCTGAAACGCTGCTATATCCAAACATACAACTAGTTTTTTGCTGTGGTTTCGAAGAGCTGTTAATCTTCAACATATGTGAAACTTAGAGTGGAGTAATGTACAGCTCATGTAAAAGAAGCATCCGTCGGAACACAACTTGGTCAGCGATACCATATCTAAGCTTAAAGCGGAACATACCTAAACTCGATACTGCCTTACTTCACTCAAACTGGAGCAGCTTACGACGAAAATACTTAAGCAAAATTCCAACAGACCTAAACGCGTTGAGTTGTGGGCCAAAAACATGACAAAATTTCGGGAATTTCGGACGCCATTTCCCCCGCGCGACATCCGCAAAAATCCTCGCAGCATGTACGCGCGTGTGCCTCAGGCGATGGCGCAATTTGTTCTAAAAATAGAAATATTGTCCCATATCATGGGGACAACCCCAATACTAGAAATGGTGCGCGCTTACGGTCTCCGTCCCCGATTATGGCTCCTGTCTCTATAAATTTGGGTAAAAAATTTCTCCGCATATCTCGTATAAGAAAAATTGCTGTGACCTGAATTTTGGCGAGAGTCTTTGCATATTTACTTTCTTTCATTTCCCAGATTCTGGACTTTATCTATTGCCCGGTTTTGATTTTTATTTTGATCTATTTTAAATTGCGTGACACTGAAAACCAGCAATTAAAAAACAGCAAGACACAAGGCATAGTAGTCCCAGAACGCCAAAATAATCGGTATTTTGCATCAGCCTCGTTTCCATGTACGGGCCTTGTATGCCATATTTTTGACACGCGCATTCCATGGTTCTGGAAGCAAATTTGGCATGGCTCCATATCAGGAAATATTTGTCTTATAGAGGTTAGTAACCCTGCCAAGTTTGATACTTTTATCAAAAAACGAACAATTTTGTCCCCTAACAGCTGGACTATTTAGAATAATGTACGTAATTTAAATATTCTATGAAACTTAAGAGTCTACAGAAACTGGCAGCGTCACGCAACGTATCAACAAATCGTGACCTCTAATTCACTAGCATGGACTTTGACACTATGATACTGTGACTATGCATATCTGACTGTAAAACCTCGGTTGCTGCCGAAAAATGTTGATTTTAACAATAGACAAAGGTTGAAAGTCAGCTAGTGAAATCAGTTATTTATTTACGGTATATGTTTATTAAAGTAAGAGCGTCGAACGCACTCTCATAATCTCTGATTACTACTCCCTTGCGGGCCTTTTTGGCACAAAAATGATCTGGGGTGATCTGGGAACTAGAATATGACGAGTCCATGACGTAAGCCTCGTAACATGCCAGAGAGAGCCAGAGACCTCGGCCTTAGAGTGTCCAAGAGTGTCCGGGTATTTCACACGGATATTGAAGAATTATGAGAAGTTAACACTGTGGATATAAGAGCAACTTTCAGTTTCTGAACAGCTGAGGCTCTAGAGGGAAGGAAAACAGTAAGGTGAGGTATTTGAGTTCCATAATTAATGCTTGTGGTACGTTGAATTCCCAGAACGGTTCTCTGGGAGGGTTCATTGTTCGGGCAAATAACCTCTAACGTTAGTGAGTTTACTTTAATTGGGATTCATTTTAGGACAAGACTTACCTTTAGAGAAGTTACAGGATAAACAAGTCTTGGTTGATGGTTTTTGTTCGAGGACTTATAAAGAAATCGATCGCCAAAGTGCTGAAAACACTTTCTCCGTTAACAAGTTCGTTTCAGATGACCAGCATCCACCAAATCGTAAACTTACAAATGAACATATGGAGCGACCCCCCCCTTACGTCGATGTCAACAGACTGAATGAAAATGAGTGTAGAGGATGGCAAAGTGACATGCTTCTTGCTTTACAACAGAATGCTGCACCCGAACCGATTCGCTTAGCTTGCATGAAGAACTTGCCGTCAAGACCCCCGTTCTTTGAAGAAGAATTTCATGGGCGAATTCCTCGGGAGGAAGTAGAGGAATTACTTTCCGGCCCCAATGGTCCAGTCAACGGTAGATACTTAGTGCGGGAAAGTAATAGTTCACCGGGTGATTATAGCCTGTCTTTAAGCTACGGTGGCCATATTCTGCATTACAGATTATTCTATGAAAACGAAAGATATTTCATTGATTCCACTGATGAGAAAAAATACAAATCGATCACAGATCTTGTTGTAGATGTGCTGAACATGTTTCGCGTCATTAATCATGTAGATGGGCAGATGCCAAAAGAAGAGAAGAAAAAGTCCACTTCATATCCCCACGTATTCAAACCTCATTCTTACAAACATTTCAAATGGTGTACATTTTGTGGAGGATTCATGTGGGGAATTAGAGATCAAGGGATGAAGTGTGAGGGATGTGGTCTCGATGTTCACAGCCGATGTATGAAGCATGTAGGAGAAGAGTGCACCAAAAAGTTACCTTTACCTTGCAAAGAAAAGAAAGTTCCACGAAAAAAATCAAGTACCACTAGTCCTCCATTCAAGCAGAACAGTGTTTCAAGTGACACATTCAAAGCTAGCTGTGAATACCAAGAGAACTGCATTAGATTTCTTAGTCATTTGAATATTCCTTCACGGTATTTTGAAGTTGATGCATTAAATCCCTGTTATTGTGAAGAGTGCTGTCAAGATGTCGAAACACCATTATGTAAGAGTGGGGATCCACCCCAAACATATTCACTCCCTACTGGATGGTGTCGATTCCAACTTGAGGCTGTTAGTGGACAGGAAAACGATAATGATTCATCAAACTGGAATTTGGCTTTTTTGTCGTTAAATCCAAATGACATAATGGAAATACTCGAGTCAAAATGTGCTGATAATAATTCTGATGACTTGAGTCAAGAAGGGTCTAAACCACTTATCAAATTGACACCTTCTATCATTTGTGCTGATCTGGACTCTCCTAAGCTGAAATACATAGATGGTGAGACTGGTGAAAGTAAGGCAGGTCAAGTGGTCTTGCAAGCATTCATTGAGCCTTACTCTTATCAAATGATGGGGAGACCAGGATTAACAGAAGAAATTGATCCATATTTTAGAATGGACACTATATATTGGGTGACAAGGCAAGCTTCATCAATCATACCATTTGCTTTACTTGTCAAGACTATGGATGCAACCTACCTAAAGCTTTAAAATTGTTTTCCAGGAGATGTTACTGGGCTTAGGACTAGTGGCCACAATGTCAAACCTATCCAGTACTGACTGAGAACAAGTGCATTGATTAGAAACATGGTCTTTATTGTCTCTTAGGATATAAAATGCTTCCAAATGATACACTAATGAAATACCATGGTAACGTTCTCTGATAAAAAAAGTAACAAGGTTAATCAAATGATGTTCCAAGATTACTTATTGTTTCTAGTGCATTTGAAAATTTCTAGTACATTCTGCAGTGTTAACTCTGCTAATATTTCATTAGTCCACTCCAGCAGTGCCTACTCCTTACTTTTAAGACTCTGTGTCAAACGGCATGCATTGTGAGGGTTTGTTTTTGTTTTGATTCAGTCGCTGAAGAAAGTGTCAGAAAAATCAAAAGGATATGGGGCATTTGGTAGACTCAAATATAATTTACTGGTAGAAACAGGTATAATATGATGGCCTTAGATGCCATTAAACTTAGAACTGCTGTATTTTGAAATTCTGACCTCGTGTCGCAAGGTGACAAATGTCAGGTACAAAGTTCCTGCTGTTGTAGGCACCATGCCGAGAATTGAAACAACTCCACAAAATAAATTTACTCTTTTATTTTCTTTCACAAGCATATCTATAAACAGAATGTTCATTACTTACTTTGCTTAGAATGCTGTCATAGTCGTGATGTAGAATAAGAGCGATAAATAGTATTTAATTTTTTTCATTGGCGATTTAATAGCGTGCTTTGGAATCCCTACAGAGTTCTTATGGATAACCGGTCACATACGGATACTAAAAAGTTTTCAGTTTGCTTTTTTGGCAATAAGGTTCAATTCTTCTCCAGGAATAAAATGCAGCAGAGAAAGAACTTTTCAGTGATAAAAAAATTGCAAGAAATATCGCCAAAGTTAACCTAAAATTGGATGAATCTACAAGTGATGTGATAGAGTTTTCTGAAGGCTTGCAATGACACTGGGCAATGACACCATTACAATGGAAAATAAAAATCAGTTCTCTGTCACTTATTGCAGCAGACAGGAGTATTTTTTCATTCCTGTATCTGAGTACATCTTCACTACTGTTTCTCCACCGATCCCGGGCAGATTTTCTCAAATAATTCTTTTAAGGGCTTCTATGGTCAAAACCTTCCACCAGGGTTCTTCTCAAATTACTGTCTGGTTTCTTAAGTATGTAAAAGACAATCTGCTAACAATAATTTTGTTCTCATAAAATAATCACCCTATCCAAAAGAGTGATATTGAAACTGTTGATGAAGAACAATATCTGTTTGGAAATCAAGTTAGATTGCTCAGATTATCACCGATTGAAATAGCTACTACAAAACACTTTGAAAGGAAGGCTTTTGTATCATGCAAAATTAGTTGAAGTGTGGAATGCATGCTGTTTTACAGAGAGTCTTTAAGCTAACTTGGAGAGTCCAGGGTGGGTATCTTGAATTTTATTTCAGCCCTGGGGGTGTGCATTGTCCATGGAAGGCAGAGATGAGTGAGATAAGTGCATAGTAGCTGTTGCTTCAATAGTGTTTTGTGTCTAAGAGACATTGTGTTCTGATATATCAAATTTCGCCTTGATACTGTCCAAGAGGACACAAACAAAGCAAACTGAACAAGTTTGTTCCTTCATTTCTCTTTCAGTGTCCTCTAGGCCTCACTATCAAGATAGATTGTAATATATCAAAAGTAGCTTATTAGCCCTTGTCTTTATTGTCTATTGCAGGCTTTTTAGTTTTATATGAAATGTGTAAAAAACCCTGTGGCCTGGGGCAACCATGTTTGATAATTGCTTGAGGGTCTTTGTCACTGTGATTCACCCTCTGCTCACCGTGCTTCTTACTTGGCCAGGATATGAAGTGAGCTGTAAGTTTTGATATCTGTCACCATGCCCTACCCCATGTGTGCACATTTTTAATCATGCAACTTCTGATGTTCCCTCAATCAGCAGGAGCTATTAAATCATTGACCAATTTAAATTTTACAAATACTCATCTCTTTTTTTGATGTGAAATTTATTTGTTTATTGTGTCTTTCTTGACAGTACCAGTAATAAATATTCATGTGAGTTATAATTCAGGAATCTTCATGATGCAGGATTTGTAAATTAAGGCTGCCTTATCATTTGCACTATGTGCTGATCTACAATCATGGACTAAAGTCTTGGGACAAATTTGCACTTTCGGTGCTTTTGCGCACATGCCAGGCGCAAATACTACTTCACCTGCCTAGCCTTGCCTCCACGCCCCATAAAATGTTGAAAACTACTACCTTCAATTCCTTCTGATTTTCAACATTATATTGGGTGGGGAAGGGGAACAGTAACACGTTTTTAAAAGGAAACCAGGGCTTTCTTCAAACTTCAGTAGTAAAACACAGATAATTTGTTAAATTATTTAAGTGTCCCAAGGACTTTTGTCCATGATTGTGGCAAGTAATGTTCATCTGGAAAATTCCCTCAGGTCTTGTGCTAATATGACCCAAGGACCCACATGTGTTGATCAAAGTCTAATTTTTCTAAAGCTGTTCTCTTTGTTGTAGTAGCATTACATAGTTAATAGATGGGAATGGTTACAAAACCTGACAAAGTTCTTTGTTGTAAATTCTTTGTTCACTTTTTTTTTGGCCTTGACTGTGCACAAAACGGAATAGTTGATTACCTCTGACTGAGGAACTAAACAATAAAAATAGGCAGTCTATGACTACATGTGCCTAGTGATATGAAAAATAGTATCATCTGCAATGACTACATGATACAACAACAACAAGAAACTTTATTGTGAAATAAGTATCAACTGTACCAATTCATAATTGAACAAGAACTAAGTAATAAAAACATGTAATGATACTTTCTATTAATAGTAATTATGCTATAAACTATCAGACTTGTAAGAAGAGTCTTATGGATGTTGAGTAGATATTTGACCAGACTCAAACTTCACTATACAGCATCAGACTTGTTGAGTTGTGTATAATATGGCACCTGAAATGGTGTGCAAACGCAAGTTTGATGTTGTATACTGTTGTATAGTCTACAAAGTCGAGTACGTTTGCATAAGGCTTTAGCATTTTCATCATATAGTTATTGTTGCATACAACACATGATTTGGTAATTTTCAAAAATAAAGTCAACACAACAGCCTTCAGCAAGAGTGTCATTCAATTCCTTTGATAAATGAGGTTGATGTCTATAAACAAATCTTTCATCTCAAGAATAGCTGTGAAAGAGTTTGTATTAGGAAAGTTATTCTACGTGGCTTTTGGAAGAAACTGATCTACGACATGCATAGAATTATTTACAACCATCTGTACTGTGCCAGCATTTACGAACAAATCTTCTAATTGGTCTTTTGTGATATCATCCAAACTAGTGCTCTTCTCAATAGATGCAAGAAAACTTTGTAGTGCATTATTAAAACATGTGTAGGCCTGAAGTTTACCATCAGCCAACTTTATTGTCAGGGTACACACATATTTGGAAGGGCATTCTGATGATAGCATAGTAGTTGAGCATAAAGTACAGGTGATTTTGTTGTTCTTGGTATTTTCATTATATAAAGTATTGTTGCATACAATGCATGACTTGGCGATTTTTAGAATAAAGCCAACACAACGACCTTCAGCAATAGTGTCATTCAGTTCATGTGGTACAAGGTTTATGTCTTTAAACATATCATCTGTCTCTACAATAGTTGTCAAGGGATTTGTATTGAGAAATTTGACATCGTCGAATACTCTCACTTTGAGGTTAGTGAAGATGTATGTTTTTCCACTCCTGACGGCATCTCTTGCATCTTCCCATAGTGTCACCTTGATTGATGCTGTTTGGTCAGCAATCAAACAGTCAACTTTTCTGAGTTGTTTGTTGTTCTTGAAAACTAGTTGGATCTGATCTTTTTTATTCATAATTTTCCCAGTTACATCCACAGTATTGTATTTGTCTGCTTCAAGTGCGTCATTAATTGTTACCATAGATGAGGAAACATGTGAATTATAGGAGAATTTTGCAGTAGTTGGCATGATTTTAGATTTTTTTGTGATTTTGAATTCTTCATTAGTTGTAGAAAAGCTAGTTGTAGAGATCCTCTTTGTCTCAGTAATTTTGACAGGAGATTTTTTCTGGAATGGTTGAAGCAGGTTCTTTCTTTGTTGCGGTTCGTAACATATTCCCCTGACTTTGTTGGTATCACTTGTTTGCAAGAAGAAGTCAAAGTATGGGGTCTGCTTCTTTTTGGTGTTTTTGATCGGGCTCAAGGAGTGTAGATATCCCTGTATTTCAACATCTAAAAAAAAGAATACGAAAAAAACCTGAGTTACGAACACACACGTATGCACGATAACATGGTGCTTTGGGCTCTACGACCACTAGGCACAAAAATTAATTTGTATATTTTATAAAGTTATTGATAAGGTTTATGATGAAAAGAATGGCATAAAATACCTTGAGAATCCTTGGAGTTGGTTTGTTTCATTGAAGACGATCTGTTAAAAAAAGAATGCAGTGGTTAATTAATAATTAAAAAAGAAAGTAATTTAAATGATAATTTTGACATATTAAAAACGACAAAGGAAACTCATCAAAATAATACTTATGAAGATGCTGAAGGATTTTCCATTGTCCAAAAGTATGTAACCATAAAAATTGTGCAGATGTCTTGAAAAGAACAAAGATGCAAATTTTAATCAAGAGCTACAGTATTATCACGACTAGAAAGTGTTTATCATTTATTTTAAGCCTATGATAAATTCAAAAACAGTTTAGTATCGCACAAATTCCTTTGTGATCTGAAAAGTAAGTTTCTAAAATTTGAAATGTAATTTGCGATTCAGGTAGGTTGGTGTATATATGATCAATGCAAGTATTGTTATCTGTGGTGGAACATTTAACTAATTGTCTGTAACCATGGTTATTTATAACGAAATTGTAGAGTGGAAAACGATTAGCAACATTGAACCAGTTAATATTGAAATCACCAATAAAAAGATTGACTTCTGTTTGAAGTGAATCTAAAATACTCTGAAGTGCAGCACATAACTGTTCTATTGATCGTGCAGGAGACCTATATATTCCAATTATTGAAATATGTGGTATAACAATAAATCTTAGAACTGTTATTTCTATACCATTTGTATTAGCACAATATGGATATCCTGGATAGTAGTCAAGACAACTATAAACTACAGCTCCTCCATATGGTTGTATATTGGAAGGATTTCTTGCTGGTGCATCATTCCTGAACATGCTTTATTTGTTATCATGTGTTAAATTATACAAACTATCATCATCCAAGTTGCAGAACCTGCTTTCAGCAAAAATGCTTGCATCAGTACTGGAGTAGTTGAGATCTGCACGTACATCTTTGATGTGCTTATGCAAAGACCTTGCATTAAGATAACATATTTTCAAACTAATTTCAGGTTCATTATATAGTGGGTTTACTGTGAGTGTCAATTGTCCTTCAGTTCTCAATCGATGGATTTCTGTCCGCACATCATCACTAACAGCTATTTTATTCTCACACAGGTCAGTCACATAGAGACCATCAATAGTCGTCACTCTACTTAATCCTACATGATATATGTGAAGAATTGCCCTTCTTGTCTCAAAATTTCCTACAATCTTTGTTTCAGTATCACCTTGAGATCTATGAATAGTTTTTGCAGCAGCAGGTCTCAATGGAAATTGTTTTCGCACAACATGTACTGACTTGGATCTGCTCACAGCAAACTGTGTACTAGTAGGCTTAATTGGTGTCCATGTTGGTTCAATGCCATTAATATATTTATTGACGGCGGCATCGATAAATGGGTGAATCTTTCGATACACACCGAATGTTATTAATCGAAGGTGTATTTCGATGCGAACTCGAACGGTTTATTTTAGCACTAGCAGCGTCGACTGAACGGGCTATTTTAATGTTTTGGTTTCAAAAAGAAGAGGAGAAATCAACAAAAAAACAAACAAACAAACAAACAAAAAAACAAAACAAAAAAAAGAGGGGCCGGCGTCATGTCGAACTCGACTCACTACAAATGTACCTGCTCTCAATCCGCGTAGCGCTTTAATCGCCTGTACTAACACGACAATATGAATAAGTAAGCATTTTCTTATGAATGGGATACTTGTATCAGCGCGAACAATGAGCGGCTAATGTGACACTTCGTTGATTTCATTGTCCAGCAAAACAAAAGGGTTCTTTTGTTTCGCGTTCGACAAAAAGATG
>NC_138146.1:10637011-10652011 GCF_964199315.1 Orbicella franksi
TCCAGATAACTTTTTATTGATTTCCAGCTTTCTTTGTATGTCTTTATGTCACTATTGGGTGTCTTTTCATCAAATGGACACAATATCATTGTTTGTTTCATTGGAGGTTGTGGATAGTTAAATCTACAAGGACTGCTTGTATTTTTACGACATGTGTGCGAATGCCTATGTACTTGTCTATTGACAAGTTTTAACAGTTCTGGGTTGTCTATAGGTTTAATGCATGTAATGATTTTATCAATAAATGTTGTCACTTCTTTGTCACTATCTATTTGAAATTGCGGTGCATCTTTTATCCATATCAACATGTGAATATGAGGTGATCCTCTCTGTTGGTATTCTACTCGATAAAACCAGTCTGATATTTTACCCAAAGGCTCTGAAGAGCTTAATAGAAAGTGAGTTAAAAACTGGTTGATTTGATAATCAAAATGTCTGGCACAAGTAACTGGGTCACTCTGTATCAAACGGCATCTGTCTTCCCAGTTAAAATTCTCTAATTGCTCATCAGTATAAGTCGTATTGTCAACAAGCTGGCCAAGTATTCTAAGTAAATGCACCCATTGAGTTTCAGCAGATGAGAAACTGCAAAACAAAGTAGCTGGACCCAACTGTCTTATCATTGCAAACAAGTCTTTCTTTGCTTTTTCAAAATATGGTGGTGAACCTCTCAAAGCATTTAGAAATTTGTAGCCTTCATCATGACGAATAAGCGTATCTAAAGCTCCATGTTGTTTCAACTGTCCTGTGTTAATGCTTCGGCTATTTCCCTTACATTTTCTGAGAGCAATATGGCACTTTCCCAAAAGAATTTTCATTTGAAGTTTTTTTGTCTTAAAGAATATATTCTCTACACACATTGCAGCTCGTCTATCTGACCGTCTCAGTTCTGATTTACATATATCACTATAGGTTACTTTCACTTCTCATTGTTCAGTATGCGGTCGTGGCTGTCCCAAAAATATTCCAGGATATGCTAGTTCTTCACAGTATTTGTCTCTAAAAACACTTAGTGGCTGATTACCTTCACCTGGAGCAACATTAAGTATATTTTGTCGTTCATTGTCTTCTAAAAAGTCTGTAGCAGTGAATAAAGTATCAGTAACACCACCCCTGCGAAATAAATTCCCAGTAGTCTTGGAATTCCTAGGAATTCCTAGGAATTCTTAGGAATTCCAAGTTATTCCAAAACATGCAAATTATGCTTTATCCAAGACCTTGGAATTTCTGGGAATATTTGGGAATAGTGGAAGTATGACTGGGAATTATTGGGAATTCCTAGGAATTCCAAGTTATTCCAAGCCATGCAAATTATGCTTAATCCAAGACCTTGGAATTTTTGGGAATATTTGGGAATAGTGAAAAGTATGACTGGGAATTATTGGGAATTCCTAGGAACTCCTATCATTTCCCAGACTGTTTTAAAAAATGTGTTTGGAATATCTAGGAATTTTTGGGAACAGCTAAAACACATGAAATATTGTGTTTGAAATTTCTATAAATTTCCCAAAATGTCAAAATTAAAGATGAACTCAGTGCATGAATCAGTTTTTGTGAATTAGTAAAAATCAACAGGATCATTTCCCTGGAGTTCCATACCTTTTTATTGTTGTCAAGTTCCAAGGTAATTATTTCCAAACAAATGTTACTACATTAATTCCAGTTGAAGTCTGACAACTCAACATAAAACTATAGCACTCATAACATTGCTTTTTAGATCCAACCTGATTTGTTAGTGTATATGTGCCCGTATGGACCCTTAAATCAAACACCCAGAGTTTAACTGATAGAAAAATGGATGCTCTCAGATTTGATAAATAGATTAAGCAAAATTATTTCATATATACTTCACATCATTTCACTCCTCACGGGAAGATATGAACTCAATTAATAATGACCTCGCTCCCAATGTGTGGCTTCATAGCTCAGTTGGTAGAGCATCGCACCGGTATCGCGGAGGTCACGGGTTCAAATCCCGTTGAAGCCCTGATTTTTTTTCAGGCTTCTTCTTTCCAATTGCTTAAATTGGAAAATTTACTGCGATGATCATTCTTCACTTTCATCTACAACCGCAGTTCATATATGAATTATTTCATATATACTTCACATCATTTCACTCCTTACGGGAAGATATGAACTCAATTAATTGACCTCACTCCCAATGTGTGGCTTCATAGCTCAGTTGGTAGAGCATCGCACCGGTATCGTGGAGGTCACGGGTTCGAATCCCGTTGAAGCCCTGATTTTTTTCAGGCTTCTTCTTTCCAATTGCTTAAATTGGAAAATTTACTGCGATGATCATTCTTCACTTTCAAAAAATTCCTGTCAGCATAAATGTATATATATTATTTACAATTTCAATAAAACCAAAAGTATATATATGCATGTATATATTTAATATAATTGTAGATTCACACACATACCCATCACAGCCCACTGTTGAACAATTTTTGACTTGATCCTTTATGACTTTAGGAAAAAGAGGAAGACATCTCTCACAGATGTCAGAAATGAAAAGCTCACAGTTTCCACACACTTGCTGTACATTTGTAAAAATGTACTATGACATTCTATGGACAAATTACCCGTAGTTTCATTAAAACAAGGATATCTCTAGTAGCCTCTCATTGTCATACAATGTCTTGAAATTAAGGCCAGAATAGCCATACAGGCATATTCTTTGGCAGAAAATGTTTTTTTCTTGTGAACAATTAGTTTCACTTTCATCAGGGGATTCCAGTGAATGGCCATCAGTGTCAGAGTTCTCAATTTCTTCAGAGGAGTCAGAACTAGAAACTTCAACATCATTATCTGAATCACTGTCTGTGGACAAATCTGAGTTGTTGTGTGTATTACATCAATTGGTATTTCTGTAGTCTTTTCAGGTACAGTGTATAGGCAACTCAATTTCATCAAATGCTTCTGTGAAGCTTCAATTCTTGCATAAAGGTTGACTCCATAGTCCATCAAAGTCATCCAAAACATTTCTGCCAACAGCCATCTCACTAAGGCAAGCCGAAAACTCTGAGGTGTTCTGTTCATGATGCTGGAAATGATCTCCAGGAAAAAGTGATGCAAGAGAGGGAGATGACATCAACTGGCCTGGGAAGACTGCTTTAAGCAATTTATGTGGTCAAATCTTGTAGATTTTGGTATGGGTATAGTGGGATGATCAATATGTTTCTTCTCTTTCCTTGTCCTCGTGGTCACTTTAATTCATGACACAACAAAATCAAAAGAATAAAAAAGATTATGAGTCAGTGGGAAACAAATAAATAACTGACATAAATAAATGACAAATAAAAAAAACCCCTACATCTCAATGTATTGAAAAGACTATAGATCTCATATAATGTTAATCCTTATAAATAATTCAAAGAAACAAATGATAAGCATTGCAAATTTCTACTTGCTGCATTGTGCTGACGGGGTGTTGAAACACGTGGGCTCTCAAAATAGATTTGGTGGACTTACAACAAGCTTAAGCTTATTTCGCAGAATTTATCTCGTTTTCTCAGGTCGATCTGAAACCTTTTAGGTGAATTTCGGCTTTTGGGGTTTTTAAAGAGCACACACTGCATTGCTTAGTTTGATTTATTTACAATTATAGCTTATCATAACAGAAAATCCCTATAAAATTGGATTCCTTACCTTTGCAGTGAACTTGATTTAAGTGCCTCACGATCCTTTGTTATCTTGACAACCGTTGGGAACAGATCAACTAGTTAAAGTACGTTCCATTTTCCTCGATTTCTTCGTAAAAAGTTTGTGTAGTTTTTTCCTTTTGAAGCAAGACCCATCTTTCAAAAGACCACCAAAACAGCGTGGAAAGGGAAGCAGACTTACCATCGAAAGCGACTGGTCTGGCAACCTCGTTGCCAGTCTCTCTCTCCTTCTTCTCCAGTTTCCATTCTCTCCTCAACTGATCAACTGAACCAATCACAGCACGCGAATTTTCACGTGACTATCCTCGTGACTGAACGTGACAAAGATCGCGTTAGTCATTCTCTTTTGGCGCCCATCTTTGAATTCAGCGTTAACGGTTGATCGCTCGTGCGTATTAGTAGATTTCACTTCCAAAATTATATCAAAATGGTTTTTGCTGCGGTCCTGTGACTAGAAGAAAACAGCGTGAGTGTCATTCACGAGAAACATGTTATTCTTGGCGAAGATTTGGAGCTAAAAGAAAGCCTTACTGTGGATGTTTCAACGGGGAAAAATTCAAAGGGCAGATTAGCTGTATACAAAATTATTTGGTGAGTAATCGAATTCAAGTAACCCTATATTATACAAAGTAACTTCTTTTATTTAGACAAAAGCTTTTGAATGAACTTTGTCATCACGAATCATACACGAGTGGGTCACTCAGTCATGGCATGAAATGAATTCTGGCTAAAGCAAGGTTGAAACAATTTAGGTTGCCCAGAGGGCATGCTTAAACAATTTGATTTGCGAATAACAAGTCGTTTCTCTCGCCACACTTGTTCAAACGAAACAAATATAGCAGTTCTCGCTGATCCCAGTCAAAGTTCTTGACAAAAACTCCAACGAGGCAGCCACAGTCTGCATGAGTTTGATATGTCTCCTGTGTGTTTCAGCCTGACTGTATGGCAATCCTGTTGATCTTCAATTTTTGTCCATCCGTATATTCTTTTGCGTTTACTGTATTATTTAAATGTTCCTTTAATGTTTTAAGTGTCTTTTTTAATATTTCTAATGTCTAAATTTGGCTATAAACCGTGATATATATCCTCCAATTCGAGAGTTGTTGATACACTTATAGAAGAAGGAAAACCTTGATTTAGTCTACTGTAAGCTCAAGATTTATGTAACATATTTATCAATAGTATACAAGCACCTTCACAATTATCAAGTCTTCTCTTTTAACATTTCAACCAGCTTACAGTCAGGCCTTAATTAGCTGCATGTATTAAACTGTGAGCACATAAATATTTGGATCTCAATCTTACAGTACCTCATATATATCGCAGTGTAATGTATTTTTTATATTTTGTTTTAGGTGTCATATAACAAAGATGAAGATGAAGAGGCTAGCTGCAGAATCAACAGAAATAACTGAACAGCAGCTAAGTTTGCCCAAACTCAGCCTTTTTTTAATTTTAAGAAATGTCTCAGTTTTGTTCTTATCATTGATTCCTTACAATCATGAAAATCCAGATATGTTCCACACAATAACAATAATTTAAGGTAAAATCTTGTGTATGGAAAATTGTTGGATTTGTAAACTAAAAAAGTAAGTAAATTATCTGAAAAAGTTCTCTTTTTATCAAACATGTAAAAGTTTGACCTTCATATCTGTTTTCAGTTTTACTTTTGATTCTTGATGTAATGAAAAACGAACAGGATGATTATTCTTATGTTTAAATTCACGAGAGCCAATGTAATAAACCATTCATTTAAAACCTGTTTGATGTGATATCAGTGACTTTATTTGTTATTTTAATGCTGGGCATTTATCATCAAAATTTTGTCTGGCCTACAAATGATACAAAATTCCCAGTTTTTCTCAGATTTTCCCAAAAATTCCAACCTATTCTCAAAAAATCCTACAAATTCCAAGTTATTCTCAGAAATTCCTAGGAATTTTTGGGAATTTTAAGGAATTTTCAAGGTGAGTATATATCAGTTGGAATTCCTAGGAATTCCAAGTCCGAATTACCGTGAAAATTCACACCTTAGATTCCTAGGAATTCCTAGGAATTTTTTCCTAGGAATTCCTAGGAATTCTTAAAGTTATCTCACAAGGGCAGCTGGAATTTGTTGAACATCTTCACTTTCATTTTGATTATTTAAATTTTCAGACAAGTTATCATTACACTTCATTACATTATCATCATTTTCTAGCTGAGCAACTTCTGTAACATATGTATTTGCCCAATCTTCATTGAATACAATTCCCTCATCTTTATATAATGTGCTATTTGACATCAGCCATTTGGCTGCTTGAACAACCTTGTCTGGCCTTACATTCAAAGATAATGCTGAACTTTTATATTGTAGTTTACGTTTTAAATTAACTTTAATAGTTGCAGTCTGGCTATGCAGCTGTGGTAATATGGTTACAGTGTGAGCAACATCTGCAGGTACATTTACAATATTGCCATGTGTCTTAAGCTGTCTACCTCGTGGAGCTTGCATTAATTTTTGGAATGCAATCCTTGGTGCTAATAATCTACATTCTAATTCATTGAGGTCAAAAAATTCTGGTTTCATTGGAAAACTCATGCCATTAGCTATAGCACATGGTGGGAGTTTGTTCTTCATCAAATGATTATTACAAGTTCTACAAATCCACTCTTTGTCATCAACACTTATCTTATTACACAGATATTTTGCACTATCAAGTTGGGATTCTCTAAGTTTACAAGCATTTACTACACTATGCTTACACTATGCAACAACTACAGATGTATATTGGACCTTGTTTAACTATGTCATGAAACTTTTTCACACTAACATCAACAGATGTTTTTGTATCTTTCAGGACTGCTCTACGATGTCTATCATAAGCATTACATTTTGCTTTTCTTTCTGGGGAAATCAAGGTCACTCAACGACTTCTAACATCAGCATTAATATATTGCGTTTAGCTTTTTTTTCTGGTGTATTTAAAGCTGCTCTACACTTTCTTTTGTTTTCATTGAGCTTTGCTCTTTTCTCAGGAGAATCAGTAGCTTTTCTATATTCTTTCATATATGCAGCATTATTTTGTCTTTTGCTTTTTGGTGATAAATGAATATGCTCGCCTGATTTTTCATGTTCTATATCAGTAGAATTTTCTAAAGGTGAGACTGGACATGTGGATACATAACGCATTTCTCCTATATGGCCTATATATACTGACTGGATATTTTCAGCATCATTACAAAGTGTTGGCTCAATTATTGTTGTTTCTCTGAAATTTTGACTTGATTCTACTATATTTATTTTTAATTGCATTGAATCAGAAATTGCTTGTATAACAATGTTATCAGCCCACGTACCTTGGTGTGACATATTACACAGATATTGATTCCATGAAGTGCCTACTATACTTTCTATGAACCGATCAGGATTATGCGATAAGAATTTCACAGCTGTTGCTCTAATTTCAGCATGATGGTTTGAATCACCATATAACTGATGCGATATTGATTTAAATAAACAATCACCTTCACCACCTACATCTAATGGCTGTAATCCATGTCTAAGCATTCTATATTGCAATGTAAAATTTTGGTTGGTAAAGGAAATGGTTTCAAAAGTATTGCCAAACATAGGACCAGGATTTAATTCAACATCACCTGATAATGACACTTTGCGTTTAGCCACAGAATATCTTTCTCCCTTAACTTTAAATGCATAAAAATGTGAACTATAGAAACTATTTTCTTTCAATGCTTGAAATATTTTGCAACTTTGTACAAAATAGCTGAAACAGGTACATATTTCAACTCCATTTTCTTGAATTTGTCACGTGACTTTTTCTTTTTCAGCAAATTAATAATAGTTTTCATCTTGATCTGGGACGGCTCTCTTTCTCTCATCCTGCATTTAGCATCTTTTACACATAGTCGAGAGTGTCTGTGTTTTTCATTACATGGCTTACATTTATTTGATAACTCATTAGAACAAGGCTCAACTTTGATTGGTGCTTTCAAAGAGGTTGGGTCATTGTTGTCTTTTGATAAATTTATAACTCCCCGAAGAGATTTTGTTTGGCACTCCCGAGGGAGTTTAGTTATGGCTCCCCGAAGGGACATTTGGCATTCCCGAGGGAGGTTAGTTATGGCTCCCTGAAGGGACGTTTGGCACTCCCGAGGGAGTTTATAGCACTCGCCAACGAGCGTACTACGATCGTCGTGGTACACCTTTTGGCTGTTTACCTTCGGATTTGCTACTTTTACATGGAAATTCCATCTTCTGATCGCTAAACAAGGGATATAACGACAAGATTCGGCAAGAAACGCTCGTCCACGGCCAGTGATCGAGGGAAGAATCATCAACACTTCCTTCAGTTTCTTTACCGATAAAGCAAGAGAGGCGGTACGCAGCTCTTACAAGGTTCGCTCTGATTGGTCGACGTAGTTTTAGGATGAAAAAATATTCAATAAGAAGTGGATTAATTCAAAATATAATAAGAAATGAATACCAAGAAATAAATATAGAAGGAAATATAAAAAGATTTCGATGGGAAAGGATATCAGGAACGTAGATCGAATGCATAGGTTGATTTAAGTTAGTTTAGCCTTGAAGTTCTTTGTTACTTTCTTGAAATAAAAGATGCTTCATGCAAAGGTATAAAGTAAGGATGAAGATTTGCCCAGTTACCCTTGTTGCCCTGTAGCCCAGTAGCCTTGTAGCCAATGTAGCCCATGTAGCCCTTGTTGCCCTTATAGCCCTGTAGCCTGGTAGCCCATGTTGCCCTTGTTGCCCTTGTTGCCCATGTGTCCCATGTTGCTCTTCTTGCCCTTGTTACCCTTGTAGCCCTGTAGCCCTGTAGCCTGGTAGCCCATGTTGCCCATGTTGCCCTTGTTGCCCTGTTGCCCTTCTTGCCCTTGTTACCCTTGTAGCCCTTTAGCCCTCTAGCCCTGTAACCTGGTAGCCTTGTAGCCCATGTTGCCCTTGTTGCCCTGTAGCCCTATAGCCCATGCAGCCCATGTTGCCCTTGTAGCCCTGTAGCCTGGTAGCCCATGTAGCCCACGTTGCCCATGTTGCCCTTGTTGCCTTGTTGCCGATGTTGCCCTTGTTGCCCTTGTTGCCCATGTTGCCCTTGTTGCCCATGTTGCCCTTGTTGCCTTGTTGCTCTAATTAGTTTTTAGATATTGTTCGACCAAAATATGTAAGAATAGGTTTTGTCGCTAAATTCTAAATTACGATTTAAATGGACGTTGAGAGGCCTACAGGCTGGAAACTTTTGCGCTTGATTCTGGGTTCCAAGGTACCAACTGGATCTGTTTGTACTGAAATAAGGACATTGGATAGGATTGCAGATGTTTACTATACTTCTCTCTCCATCTTCAACCGAAATCTTCGCTGTAAATCGTCTTGCATGGATAAGAGCACTCTATTTTTACTAACAAAATACGTGGTTGCATCATTCGAGATACAATTTTGAAGAAGGTTGAATAAAGTCAGCTTGAAACCTGAAAGAGCCCGATTAAACTAAACTGCATGTTGACTAAAGTCAATTTGAAACCTCGATAAATACAGCTGATTCAGTGGTCTCTAGAGAGGTGTTTTGCAATGTCCATCTAGAGAATGTACGCCCAGCTTAGAAAGCTGTGTAAAGCCAACTGTAATTTACAACATAAATTGAAAATTGAGTTTTCTTTCGCTTAATCATTTCAGTTTGTTTAGCATAAAATACATTCATTCTATTAACCCTTTGGATACCAAACTTTAGCCAAAAAATACCGTTTTTAACCGTTTAGTCAGATTTTTTAGCTGCCATGATGCTAAATAAGCCTAAGTTTTGCTAAGAAAGCTTTTTTTTTCACTAAAAGGAGAGATTTTTCGAAGATTGTTACAAAATTGAGCAACATTTCCATTCCAGGCATGCGCATAAGCCAAAATTTGGACTTTTTTTTCTTGCCATTAACCGTTCTCAATTTTGTTTGTTGCCCCTTTCCTTTCTGTTTTTCTCGGCCCTTTTACATTGGCTACTTTTTGCACTGTATGTTCTTTTTGGCTGCCATGAAAAGTTGGATGTTAATTATGGGCGAAGCCTAGAAATGGACCTTGATCAATTATAGGCGTAGTGGACCATTTTACCACGGTTTTTGCACTAAAACTGATAACGTTGTTTTTCGATTTGCGACGTCGGAATGTCGTCGATATCTGGCCACTTGATAAGGGGTGGCCGCTTAATAGTTGACTGTGTTTACTATATTTTTCAAACAGTGTTAAAGATTCTAATAACTAAGGTTTTCGATAAACAATTGAGAATAAAAAGCAGCGATATTAGAGACCATTAAAGAATGACGTTTCGACGGCTCCATGCCATCACTCTCAAATTCAAATAAGATACGTTATGTGAGTTCATTATATAGTGAATGAACGTGTGAAGGTCTCAGTGCATATGATTAAGAGATAAAAATAATCGATGAATAAGAATAAAAATACCAAGCGTGGTGTGCTTGAACTGTCAAATAAAAAGTTTTGCTTTAACGGAGTCAGATTGAGTGTTAAGTGTTGGTTTTTTGTTTTTGATGAAGAGCATTTCATAAATTAAACAATCCAGTTTCCGACGGCATTTCTTGAGGATTGTAAATTGGTTACGGAGATCTTTGTTCCTCAGATTGTGTACGTCCCGCAGGTGTTTACCAATGACAGAATGCTTGTGCTCATTAATGCGCTGAAATAGGTGTCGGCATGCGGCGTCTGGATCGGACCGGATCACGGATAGGATCAAGGAAAAAAATGCAAAAATCAAAATTTTGTTGAGCAAATTACACTAGAGTGACTAATGTGAGCAGAACGTTTTATTTAATTCAGGTGTGATATTCTTTTATTCTTTTATAATATCAAGCCAACTGGGAGCTGGTCACAGATGAACTTTTTTTGAGGCTGTTGGGTTTTGATTGCGATGATCAATCATGTCTTCATATCTTTCTCTGCAGTTCAATATGTGATATTTCGTATATTCACTTGTACTCTTCACCATCTACGGGTATATTACGAACTCACAATGTGACCAACTCCCAGTTGGCTTGATAGCTCAGTTGGTAGAGCACTGCACCGGTATCGCAGAGGTCATGGGTTCGAGTCCCGTTCAGGCCTGAATTTTTTTCAGGCTTTAATTTCACGACTGCTTAAGTTGTGTGTATAATTGCGATGATCAATCATGTCTTCATATCTTTCTCCGCAGTTCAGATAAATGATATTTCGTATATTCACTTGCATCAAAGGTAAACTGTCATAAAACGAGTCAGCATGTTAATAATAGGACGAACGTATGAATCGAAACACAAAAACTGAAAACACTAAAAAAATTAAACACCTGATGATTTCAAACAATTTTCGTTTTTGAGACAAGTCTATATTTTTACACGGATGTGAGTTTGGAATACGATATTTCGCAATGGAATAAAACGAAACAAACCAGTTGTATTTCAAGGAAATATAGCTGTTTCACAAAAATTATAGGAATGACATCGATAGTGTGAACGATAACGCAACCCGAGAATAAACAACATTTTAGGAGTTACGTCACGATTTTTAGAGTTAGTAAGTAAGTAAGCAAGCAAGCAAGCAAGCAAGCAAGTAGGTAAGTAAGTAAGTAAGTAAGTAAGTAGGTAAGTAAGTAAGACTTAGATGCGGAAAGTCATTTTTGGGGTCGTAAAGAGTTGCCTTTAAATAGAATAAAACCTTAAAATGATCGTGTTCTAGGATAGAAAACACTTAAGAGGCAAGAACAAATCAAAACGGAATGAGGATTGTTGAGGATGGCAAAGATTAACGAGGGCTGCAAATGACGAACTTGAAAAACTAGGCTAGTTTTTTCAAGACGCGCAAATCGTGACGTAGCTCCTTTAAAGCAAGCCATGTCCATAAGTTTTCGTACGTAAGTTTTCTCATTAACTGTAACGCCAACTGTAATGCTCACATCTGACACGAAAATGTAGCCGAGAATTAGCTACTGATACGAACAACAATTTCAAAAACGAGAATGGGAGGTTCACGCAAGCGTCGAGCCAACTAACGTTCAAATATAACTACATCTGCCTGTTCATTACAATTTAAATTCGTTGTAAATTAAGCAGTTATTTGGCTTTTTAAATGACCTCTTGTCATTCTCTGTAATTAATATGTTATTGCGTCAAATTCGGGATTCTTATTTTCATTTAACATATTTAGTCTTCCACTTTTATTTTTTATTTATTATTATCTTATAAACGATTTGATTTTTGGGGGGATTTTTTTTTCTTTAACACCTTTTTTCGTCTGTGATCCGATCCGTGATTCCGATCCGTGATCCGATCCGTGATCTGATCCGTGATCCGATCCGTGATCCGGTCCGTGATCCAATCCGTGATCCGGTCTGGTCCGATCCAGGTTTTGTCGACGCCGGTCGGCATGTATAGCCCACATAATCTGCGTCGCACAGATCACATTTGTATTCATAAACAACGCATTGTTCGTTCACGAACAATGACAGTTATTTGACAGTTCAAGCGCACCACACTTGATATTTCTATTTTTACCCATCGATTACTTTTATCTCTTAATCACATGCACTGAGACCTTCACACGAACATTCACTATATAACGAACTCACATAACGTATTTTATTTGAATTTGAGAATGATGGCATGGAGCTGTCGAAACGTCATTCTTTAATATCGCTGCTTTTTATTCTTAAGTGTTAAAGATACTGTGTTTTTTTGTCTTTCATGTTTGTCTTGATTTATGCCAGTCTTATATTATATTTATTTTGACTCGACTTCCATCAAGCACTTTGGTGGGCTTTTTGACGCACCTGGACAACCCTAGGCATTTAAATGTTTCTAAGCTTTGTGTTGTCTGGCTGCTAAAATTGGCTTTAAATTGCCTGCCATCATAGTGAAGCAAACGAAAATTTCTCTCTAAACGAGGCACTCAGAATCTCTTGTGAATGGTTTCTTGAAATGGAGTATAGCTCTCTTTTCAGAGATTATCTAATGCCATGGTTTACTTTTAAAAAGGGAGCATACATGCTTTTGGAAAACTTTCATCTGGTATTGTCGGATCATTTGGATAAGCCAAAAAGAAACACAGGACAGTTTAAGAACAAGTGGGTGGAAACACTGGAAAAGGTTAAAGGTAAATTTGGAATCAATCCAATTCTCAGAAAGGATGAAATTCTCAGGAAACTAAATTATACAATCCAAGATAGAATTGCTGGAAAAGGTTGGACTGCAATTTAATGAATTTAATTTGTAGGGCTAGTACAATACGTTAACCAACATCGACATGGAAAAGTACCTAACACTGTTTGTCAGTGAGTGAGGTGTTCAGGGCGCAATCACAACACCAAAAAACAGCATGATTACAGTTGAACCTCCTGTAACGGCCCCCTCTCTAACAACATTCACTTTTTGTTGTCCCAGCGGACAGTCCATATATTCACAACAGCCACCTGTCCACAACGGGGACGGCCACTTAAACGCATTACAATTGCCAATTGAAAATAACTTCTCGACAACCACCAGTTAATCAACGACTGATGAACAGTGTATACACCCCCTCCCCTCAAATAATTTTAAAAACATCCACTAAAATTGATGACGTAAATTACAAGGTGTGATGTAGAAGGTAGAATTCGTTAGGACAAGGACTAAGTTCGTTAGGACAAGTACTAAGGAGACAGGGCATAAATGACTGACTACTTCACAGCATTGGGATAGGTACCAGCAGGAAGAAGGGCAAGAGGGAGAACCGAGACCACTTGGGGAAAGCCTGCGTAGAAACAAAGTAACAAGGCTGGGTGTGCAAAAAGGACAGTGCTGGATTGAGACCATGGCAGCCTTATGTGCCTACTGACGTGATGAGAGCAGATGATGACGATAAAGTGAGAAAAAAATTAAGATAGTCCTGAGGATGGAGTTGTGGTGATAGTAAGGAAAGAAGATCCTCCAAGATCCTCAACTGGGAGCTCGTCTGCAAAGTCCTCATATCCAATCTCTCAAGCACCAGAGCACCAGAGTCAACTGGCAGACATCAAACTAGTTTGTCCATGTCAGAAACCTTAGAAACTAAATTTGAAACAGAACTTGGTGGAAAAAATCCTGCCAAATGAAAATGCAAAGGAATTTGCTATACAAAATATTGGAAATAATGGACATCAAAATACTTGTGGGACATCCCTCACTGAATACTATCATGTTACTGCCCACCTTAGGTTTTGCTCTGCTGAGACATTATGTCTATGAATTGCTAAAATTGCATCAGGTTTCTATTTAGAATAAACAGTTTGAAAGCTAAGCTTAAGTGGCTTTGTTTATATAACCTTGGTTTCTTTTCACATTTTTTTAAAATTAATTCATTGCATCAAACTTAACAGTACAGAGTTACTCCAAATTTACTTTACCTAATTTCAGTATTCATGAGAAAATGCCTTGGTTAACGCCCAGCTTAGTACATAGGGACAAGGGCATTTGATCACAAAAAGGAGACCGAACCAGAAAACAAATTAAATATTAAATATAATAGTGGTTTTCAATTGAGTGGCAAAAGTAATCAGGCAATAACTTTGGCTTTGGTTTTGCAATATTTTAGATTGGCTAATTAGTGTCACTGGTAAGTAACTGTTTGGTTTTGGTTTTACAACACTCAATCGAAAACTGCTGTAAACAAATTAAATAACAAATAAAATATACAGTCAAATCTGAACAAAATTAATAAGGTCACTCTGATGAAACAGACCCATCAGTGGAAGAAAGTATTCAACATCCTTACAATTAGAGCTAATTAGAGCAATATTTGGGGTAGGTTTCCCCTTATGGCTGAAAAAATTCCCTCAACCACCCCCTCCCCCTCTGAACATCCCTGGACCTGCCTTTATAAATTATCTATGAAAAGGAGGTGTCTTTATCATAGAGGTGTCCACAGCAATGAGTTTGCCTATATTTACTAAGGGTAGGTCCCCCCTTATGGCTGAAAAAATTCCCTCACCCATCCTCCCTGAACATCTCTGGACCTGCCTTTATAAATTATCTATGAAAAGGAGGTGTCTTTATCATAGAGGTGTCCACAGCAATGAGTTTGCCTATATTTACCAAGGGTAGGTCCCCCCTTATGGCTGAAAAAATTCCCTCACCCATCCTCCCTGAACATCTCTGGACCTGTCTCTGTAAATTATCCATAAAAGGAAGGCATCTTTATTATGCAGGTGTCCAAAAGAATGATTTCATGAACAGAAAGCTGTATCTGGTGTTACAACCCTGTGAAAAGTTAAGCTGATTTTCAATGATTTTGATATAACTCTCCAACAAGACAGCATCATAAATGACAAAAAAT
>NC_138146.1:10654511-10667011 GCF_964199315.1 Orbicella franksi
AAGGGTAACACAGGCTCCGGGAACGAGATTGGGTTGTGTCCGGCCAGGTGCGTGGTGGGCACTTCATTGCATCAAAAAAGGGCTTCATTCAGATCTTGCATATAAGCTACAGATTGTGAATTGGTCAAGAAATTGCACACGTACTGATGAATTTTAAAGTGCCTCTATAATCAAATTCTCGATATCTATTTTTTTTCATTTTCATACACAATAGGTTTTTCCTAGATATCTTGCCAAATAGAAGAAAATTGCATGAATATAAGAGCCAAAGTTTTTGTTATTCTTTATGCAAATTGCAGTACTAATTGTTTGTTATGAACTTTCTGAGGGTGTGTTTAAAACACGAAATGACAAAATAGCGAAATGACGAAATGGCGAAATGGTACTTAAGGTAACAGCCAAAGTAAAAAGATATTACTGTCTAACTGAAATCTCCATCTATTGCTGAATTTATTCTGTTTGGGGACGGAACATTTAATTTTTGAGTTTAGGGGGAGAGGGGTGGGAGTGTGGGCACTTTCTTTTGAGGAAGAATTTTTTTCTGCATTGGTACTTGTAATTGTTTTGTTTACTACTTTCTCTACCACTTTTCCTGTGCTTATTTGTATAAGATTGCCTGCTCCTAATTTTCTTGTGGAAGAATTTTTTTCCATAATTAGTCACACCCCCCTTTTAAAAACGAAACGGTTAGCAACTTGGACTGTAAGTACAGGTAAATAAATCCCTACAAATTAAAAAAATAATCATAAGAGGCATACATATAAATAATTTTTTAAGTAATCATTTTTGTAATTTTCTGTAGTGAGACAAGCAAAGCTTATAATATTACCTTTTCTAGATCCGCCAATACGCGGAAAATAAGTTCGAAAATATAATTCATTGATGAGTTTCACTAAATCACGTGAACAAAGGCACTGCTGTCTCGCCTTTTTGTCATAGCCGCTGCTCGATGTTTAAATAAAGCGTTGATTGGTTGATTTCCTATATTCTGATTGGCTGTATTTTCTATGGCATAGTCTAACACAGCATATAATACTTATGAGTCTTTTAGTGGCAGGAGTTATGAGATTCATCTTCCTTCATTCCTGTATTAAACCCCCACTTGTCCCCCAATTTGTGGAATTCAATTAAAGGCTCCTCTGAGCCAGCTCATGGATGAATTGGATGAATTGGATGAATTAGATGAATGTAGAAAAGTCATGTTAGTTGAATAAAAAGAGAAGAGGAATTGATCATTGTGGAGTTCTTCTTGGTACAGCAGTGAAAAACAGGAAAGTAAACATCTTTTGATGCATGGGTTCTGAAGTCCAATGGTTGCTTATTGACAACCTTTAGGTGGCTGAATTTGTTCTCTGGTAAAATCATTTTATAAATTTTGAAAAAATTAGTTATTGCATATTTGAAAGTACTATATCAAACACAAGAGACAGTGTTTCATCGGGATGTCCAAACACCGAGAAGAGAGTTGAAAATATGACGCGCAGCATAATATTTTTGACGAAATTCGAGGTGTTTGGATAGCCGATGAAACAATGTCTCAAGTGTTTGATATGTCTTCTCAATCGAAACAAAAACTAAGGAGTAAACGCAGAAGTAAAATCGTCAAAATCTATGCTAATTAAGACCGGGTATCCAAACCTTCACGGTTGTGATTTTCTTTGTTTTAACTTGATGAATCATTAATGAGTTTGAGAAATAGATTTCAACGGAGTGCAACAACATTTACAACAAAAATCAAGATGAACACTACATTTATTAGGATCATTTTCTTATTATATGGCTGTGTCTCACAAGGACTTGGAACTACCAAATTCACGAATTTGATTGGCTGAAATCGATATTGAAAGCAGTCTAGATTCTCCCATCTGAACTGACATCTAGACCGGTAATGTTTTGCGGTGTAAAAGTTCCAAACTAAAATGCAAAAGTATTAACTATTTTCTTCTCATGGAAGTGCCAAAAAGCCTGATGAGAACAAAAGGTTAAGAGAACGAGCAAACTTTGTCAGAATTAGTAAGTTCAGCTCATCGCTGTTCGCAAGCAAAATGTCAGCTAATACAAACCTTTTATATTAAACCTGTAATGCACTTGTGATCATTGTATGTTAAAAAGTGCAATATAAACTGATAAATTATTATTATTACCAGGATCCATAATCGGGGACGGAGACCGTAAGTCTTGGGATCCGCGTGCACCTATGATATGGGACAATTTTTCTATTTTTAGAACAAAAAGCGCCATCCTGACGTCATATATCCGCGCGGATCCACGCACATGTCGGGGGCTCTCGCGTGGATGCTGTCACGTTACCTGATCAAATGGTGAGAGTTGCGAGATTCTCTTGCAGATTTTTCACAGCGATGGCAGGGAATAAGGCGGGGAACAAGAACCAGGGCTCTTATATGTAGTTTTATGCTCTGAGCTAATGGAAAAGGTGAGTTTTTCAGGGTCCAAAACAAGACTTTAATTTCGCGCTGTGAATGAATAATAATATGTGCTCGCGCTAGTTGAACGCGTAAGCTTTTGCATTTGTTCTGTAAAGAAAAGTTATGAAAGAAAACTCTTTACTCTGGTATCGAGTTAATTTGAGGGTTTCCCAAACAATGCTTAATCATAACCAAACCCTGTTTTTGATAGTTTCTTATTGCTTCTGTTCGTTTGGCGAGTTTGCAAAAGTTTTTTAAAGGAAAGTCTGACGCGTACATAATTAAGTAGCTCATTTGCATAGTGCAGCGCGTGCACCTTCAAATCCGAGTCGGTGTTTTCGATTGTCAACAAATCTTGACAAAGATTTCTCTCGTTGTCTTTTTCGCTGAGATGCTGTAACAATTTTCACCAACGCCAAAAGGCTACTAACATCATGTGTATTCCTTTAACATAGTGAAATTTTACACTGCGAAAATAAAATTGATTAGGAGTTTTGATAACTCAACCAACGAAATCAAAATCGTTATTCGAGTTGATTAACGACGGAAAGCGTCATCGTAACTTTGCTGATTATTTTTGCTGTATTCACATATTTTCAGCTAAGCTTTTAATATGTTCTCAAACATTTATCAACCTTAAACATATCTAAAAACTAGAGATATTACATGAGTTCGATGTACGTTTTCACACGAAATGGGGGAAGTCCAATTTGTCATGTTTTACTGACTCTACAAAACAAGCATCAGCGGACGCTCTTATTCATCGACAACAGATAATTTATTGGATTTTTACACAAACAAAACTGAGCAGCATCTACAGACACAAACTTTATTGTCACTTATTGGGCCTTGATAAAGCATCAAGCGTTGCTTACAATTCAGGCGAAACTCAAACTTGCAATTACTTTGTTTTACTTTTAGTGTAGCGGCTAACATCATTTTTTTGGCAAAATTGTTCACTTAGTGATACAAGCATGAAATTTCACAGAAATGTTTTAAATTAAGTATTCTTTCTTTCTGATCGATTAGCCACTTCAAATTTGGCGGTATAACACTTTTTTTAACAATTTACTAAATAGGTGGTCTTTATCTCAACATGGCCGCCATTAACTCTAGGTATAGAGTTAATTCGCAGTCTTATACAGGAGAAGTTGATGATGTTGCAGTACAAAAGTTCATTGTCGAGCAAAGAAACTAAAAAAATACTATAGCTGAGTAGAAAACGTTGGCTGCTGGCAAAAATGTCCGCAGGCTATCAAGAGTCGCAGAAGGAGCAGCCTTTATCATGGCCAGCGGAACATGTCTGTAAGTATTTTAGAATTTTGTACTTAGGTTATTTCGATAATAGATTTTAGTTTTAATCCTCATATATTACTTGTACTTGGGTCAAAAGGTTGACATATGTTTTAAAGGTTTTTGCACTTTAAACCTTTCAGACGATTCATCTCAAATATAGGTCTTCACATAGAAATGGCTGCTCTGAAATTGATAGAGTCTTTACTTCAGGACAGTGGTTAGACAAGTGCTCTTGTTGAGGCAGGAGTTGCATCATCTGGTACTTCAGAATCTTATCTGTCAGCCTCAAGTGTTACCAGATCTCGTCAAGCACATCATATCACAGCATGTTGTCTATACAAACAGCGGCACGCTGCATATAATAGCTATAGCAGAGATACATCTTAAAGTCCACAAGGTGTTCTTGATTTCGAAGAGTGGTGTAAGAAACGAAGACTCGGAAGTCCACAGTTCGCATTTCGTTTTAGCTCTAGAGCTAACCATTCTAATATTGGTTCGTTCATTTAGAGAAGCCAACTTTTGCCTGTATCGTGAGAAGCTGACAGAACTTTTGCCCTATTTCTTTGCAAACAACAATGTGAATTATGCGTGGTGGCTTTAAATTCACCTCAGAGATATGATGACCATCGATCAACAACATCCAGAAGTAGCACAAATCTTGCAAAGAATTCTCGTCAATTGCAATCGACCAAGCCCACGAACAAAACAATGCAGTCATCAAGGGTGATGGAGGAGCGATAGGCTTGACAGAGGACCCTACAGCACTCTGGAGGTGGATGATAGCTGGACCAGCGCTGAGCCGCCTAGTCGCTCGCTACGAAGAGGTTGCGGGAACTTAAGATACAACAATCAGTAGCAAACATCACGAACAAGGCGGAAGTGCTCAAATAGCAGTCTGAGAAAGTGGAAAGGCTATTCACAGTATTTAAAGAAATGGGCAATCCTTTTAAAGAAGAGTCTGCAGACCTCCTTGTGTAAGACAAAAAGCTAAGGACATTGCCGATCCGGCTAATTAAAGACTTGTTGCAACTCACTATAGCAGAGGCAAAGATCAGTTCTAATCCTTCATTGAAGGACTGAAGAAAGAAGAGCACACCTTGTTTTATCAAATAGAAAGACGAGATCACTTTCTTCAAGTAAGAGGAAATTTCCAGTGCCGCCAGTTCCAAGGAGAGGACACTGAAAGAGGACTGTCACCTATTTTCCCAACTTTTCATTTCATGTTAAAGCAGACAGTGTGATTTGCATGATTTCTTCCAGCACGAAAACCAGTCAGCTCCGGCTTCCCTCAGTGACAGTGGGAAACTTCACACATGTCAGAAATCGCAATTGGTTGAGATACTTGAGTCTAAGACTTTGATACCAAACACAGAACCAGAGGCAGATGCAATCACCATAGATGGATTACTGAGCTCTTGTCAACTCCCAACCCCCACGTACATCAAAGACATTTGATGACTACGCCAATGAGGATATCCTTCCAAGAGTTAGACCATATTCTACCAAGTACCAAAGAGTTGACATTGTGTTTGATGTGTATAAGGAGTCCAGCCTGAAAGTAGAGGCACAATCCAAAAGGGGCAAAGGGATACGAAGAAGGGTTACACCGACCAGCAAGACTCCCCAAAATTGGACAAGCTTTCTGAGAGATAACAACAACAAGACTGAACTTTTCCATTTTCTTGCAGATCGGTTGTCCGAAGCAGACATGCCGTGCTTGGAATACGTCTGTTGCAATCGCGTAATTGCGTTAGAAGATTTAGCACCATGTATGCACAAAGAGGCAGACCCACGTAAGGCTTTAATGATAAAGGTAAACGACACGGATCGATGTGGTAGTTATTGCCATATCTGTCAAGAAATCCTTAAACGAGCCTGGTCTTGAAAAAGTGTGGATTGCATTTGGCCAAGGAGAAAATTTCCGATTGATTCCAGTACATGAACTGGTAAACACAATCGGTCCAGAGAAAGCCAGTGGACGGACTCCCATTCTTTCACGTGATCCGACACTGTGTCTGCTTTCCGTGGCTAAGGAAAGAAGTCTGCATGGCAAACATGGAATGAGTGTAAAGGGGTCTCGACTACCTTCACCAAACTCAGTCATTGTGTGACATTTCTTGACGACGCTGATCTGCAGAGTCTAGTGCAGTTTGTTGTGGTCATGTATGACAGGTCCAGTGCAGATACAAGTGTGAACGATTGAAGACTGAATTTCTTCGCTCGCAAACAGAGGGCGTATGATGCAATACCACCTCAGTCTGCCCTCAGGCTACATTCAGAGCATGCTGCCTACCAAGGAAGAATTATCTGGGGTCAAGCCACTCTCCCTCGACCTGTCACAAAAAGTCCAGCTGATTGGGGTGGAGTAGGCGAGGTGACACGTGGCAGATACTTTGGACTGACATTCCATCAGTTGCTGCAAGTTGTCGAGAACTAACCAGATGTGGCTGCAGAAAGGACTGTTGTGGAAGGTGCAAATGTCTTCCTTCTGGGCTGAACTGTACAGCTTTGTGTAGCTGCTTGTGTGAAAAGTAGCTCCACCTGGTCATCGACTATAGTAGGCATGCAATGTAAATTGTATAGCAGCACTATTTGACACTGTTACGAAATCAAAAGCTTGTTTGAAAAGCTGTTTTTGAATTAGCCAGCTAGAAACTGCTGGGCGTAATGAATTGCTGTCCTGAATATCAGAATTCGGTTGAAGTAGGCATGTAATGTAACTTGTGTATTTGAAACGTATACGTGATCAGAGGTAGTTTAAAAAAGAATTGTTTGGGAATTACCCAGCTAAGAAACTTCTGGGCGTATCGAATTACCGTACTGAATACTGGATAGGCAAATAATGTAACCTGTATATAACAGTGCTATGAGATCATGAGCGCCTGTTAAAGAAAGAATTCTTTAGAATTGTTTGGCCATTTTCAGAAACTGAAAGATGTATGGAATAGTCAATTGTATCTTAAGGATGCTAGCAGTGAAACGTTGTAATCATGGAGTAATAAACTGCTCAAAGTTTGCTTCAAGATGAGTTGGAAGTAAGGATATTACTTAAAATGGCCGCCGTTTTATCACATCGTTCCCATTTTTAGCCATTTTGAAAAAAACTCTTGTTAATGCGAATTTCAGGTGGCTAATCGACTAGAATGAAAGAATAGACAATTGAGAATGTTCCTGCCAAATTTCATGCTTGTATCACTAAATGAACAATTGAAGCTGTTAGCCGCTACACTATTCGGAGCGAAAATTTGTCTGAATATTAGTTTCAGCTGCTCTTATACATCGTTTAAGTAAAATCTCAGGAAGATCAATAGTTTTGTAGTTCGAGTTTTAGTGACGTCATGTGAAAACCAGCTATACAATAACAAATTAACCAGTGCCTTAGTCTTAAAACATAGGCACGCAAGGCGTGCAAGAGTTATTTTTTTGTGTGAAGTGTCGGAGATAGGAGCATTCATGGAGCTGTTTACAGTAACGATTTGGTTAACTTGACAAGTTTTTTTGGTTGTAATGTACAGCAAGAAACAAACTGGGAATTTATGATGTACATGCGATGTTACATCGGTCATGGTAAGATAGCTAAATAGTAAGCCATAAAATGTTTGACTGAACAAACTAAAGTAATCTGACACGTCTCCAGATTAATGTAGATACCATCTTATTTTCTAACAGGCAATTTGATTCATTCTTTGATACAACCCGCACTGTGATTGGTGTGACACGCGCACATGCATAACTCCCTAACTCACCGATCACATAACCCTTCCAACCTCCAAGAGGAATTTTTGCTCAAAAATACTCAAGTTAATTTAGAGACTTTTTCGCATTTTATACGAGTCGTACGTTTACCCTTTTTACACAACACAACACAACTTCACTGAAAATAGAAAGAAAGAGAAAAAAACCTCTCTAACACGTTGAAAGTCTGATTTAATTAAATTGCACTTTAACTTGGTGCCGCACAGTCTTCAAAGAACATTTGAACAGTTTTCATACTTTTTACCTTTAAAAATATCGAACTGAAATGAATGTCATCAAATAAAACTATTAAACTGCTACTGCAGAGACGTAAAAACCGTCCAGAAATGAAAGCTTTTTTTGTTTAATATCCTGGGAACAATAGCCGATAACTTGTCAGCTCTAATTGAATTTACTCCCGTACAAAAACAAAAGTGTTAAGCTACCATTTGTTACTTAAGATAGCAAACATCTCGTGGGAAAGAGTAGTGATGATTTGTCCGCTCTAATTGAATTTACTCCCTTGTGAAAAACAAGAGTGTCAAATTACACTTTGTAACTAAAAAACAAAAATATCTCGTTATATTTGCATGCAACAAGAACAAAACAATCGTTACCCGCACTTACTATTGTAAACGTTAGAACTGTTTCAAATCTGAAGTCTCGTCCCCTCTAAAACATGTCCTAAGAACTAGAAGCGACGATTCGTGACCTCTAATTGAATTTACTCCTTGTGAAAAGCAGAAGTATCAAGTTACCTTTGTAACTAAAAATGAAGATATCCCGTTCATTTGCATACTACTAACTCATGAACTGTTTCAAACCTCAAGGCTCATCTCGTTCATTTGACTAAAATCCTCAGCCTAACCCACAGAAAATGTCGAAGTAAACCCAATATATGAATACTTCCTCCTCTTTTATAGACGAATAAATATGGCCGTTCTGAACTCTATCGGGATCAAATCTTCTCACATACCATTTACCTTTACAACAAGAAATTTGATTGGCTGTTTATAGTAGATCCAATCTGATTGGTGTGACATACATACATCTCTCACTCACTCACTCATCCATTGAACCGTCCATAACATACCCGACGCGCCGACTAAGAGGTATTTTTTTTTACAAAAAAAATAACTCAATTATGTCAAGTGACAGTCACGTGACCATTGTTTTCAATTACCAGCAAAGCAATAGGCACTGATGAAATCATTATCATTTTTTACATGCCAATTTTATCATTTGCAATGTAGATTCTATTATCTAGACTAGGAAATTCAAACCTTAAATGTATGTTTGAGATGTGCCAAAAACGTAATATCAGAATTATGCATCAAATCGAGGCTGAGATACAGAGTCAATTTATATATTAGGTTTCATTGACATTATTTTCTTGAGTTACTTGCTTACTGTGATTGAGACACCATTTGTTTCGAATTTGAGACTTTCAAATATGCCGGAATAGATCAGGTATGTTACAATAAACACTTGTTGAACTTTTTGGTCTGAAGGAAACCTTTTGAAAAATAGCTGTCATTGGCTATGACGTTCCTATGCCTGCTTTTAAAAGCACTAGCTGAATAAAGGTTCTTTTAGTTGCAATTTACACCACAATTGCACAAACAGGTACAATAAAGATTGTACCAAACAGGTACAATCATATGTTAATTTTGTAATAACTGACAACAATATTCTACTTATAAACCTGACTTCCGTGAATGCTGTGTGTTTAAAAATTACGATAGAGAAAGCGTTTAAATGGATTTAATGAACCAAACTCTCTAATGTTACAGGGTAAGCTGTTGCAAAGGGTTGCGCTGCTGTAACTAAAACTCTTTTTCATGTAATTAGTTCTCAGAAAGGGAACAACAAGTTAACCGAGTCCCTCAGAGCATAATTTGATTCATTTCGCGTTACAAATTTAGAAGTAGGATATTCGGGAACCAGACCGTTTAAAGACTTGAAAACCATTAATTAGAGCTTTGTACGGGTCCGCAAATGATCCCAGGACCACAAATGATCCCGGACCGGAAATTATCCCCACATTGGACCGCAAATGATCCCGATCAAAAAATAAGGAATGGCGTGGATTTATATCAGAGGAAGGTGAGAACATGAGCAAAAATTATGAACTAAAAACATGTTTTATCATTTTACAAAAAAATATTCCACAGTTGCTGTTTTGTTCTTCGAAGGGTACAGATCGTTTTCACTGTCACGCAATAAAAAAAGAATAGTAAATCGAAAACCAACCAATGGAAAAAGCTAAGAAATTGTGATGTACGTACGCTATAGAAGATAACTAAATAAGACACTTCTCCAAGTTTTAGGCCAGTGCGTTTCCCCAAACTTCAGATATTGGTCGTAAATGTTCCCCAGAAATTTACGGCAGAGCCCAGTAAGAAAACGCCATGTTGGTGTACATCCGTTGTACACCAATATGGCGGCCGGAATATAGTGTAGACATCTGGAACTTACTTTGCTTTCTAGGCGACTGATTATCAGTACTAAACAAACAATTATTTACATAAGCACTTTTTCTAATGCTCTAACTTCTAAAAAGGCTCAAAATCGTGAAATAAGTATATGTTTCTCAACAAACTCGATCGTAGCCTTGTGTCACGCAAGCTCCATAACCCTGAAATTCAAAATGCTCTGGTTTCCAAACGAAGCACGCTAATTGTAAACAGATATAAATATACCGCCTCTTATGCCTGATGAGGATAAAAACACGTCACGTGAAGACGATCTATCGAATTAGAAGTCTTAGAAAAACACATACTTGTAAACATTCTCGAAATCCCGGTGGCGATAGTATCAAACATCTATCAAACAGCTAATTGTGAAAACGAAGCGCAAGCCTTGGCCTTGCTTGGTTATGCAGCTGAACTTCATAACTATAGCTTGGAATTTTGGCTTCTTAGAATATTCAAGTAGTCATTTCCGAGGAATTAAAGCCAAAATACGACCAAGGAAAATTACGAAATAAATTTGCTCAAATTTCCAGTGCTACACACCAGGTGTTCTACAAAGTGATGAAGCGTTGTAGGCCTGTGGGTCTAGTCAGGTGACAGCGTCTTCTGTAATAGTTGCTTCATGGTTAGATTTTGGTTTAAACTTTAGACGAGTAGTGTTAACTGTAGCACCGAAATATCAATGTTTAACAAAGGAGGATATGTAGCTTATGTTGCACTGATCATAATTTTACTGAGAATTGCAAAGAAATGCAAGCCAAATCGTGTTTTGATGATTGAGTGATGATTTTCATAACATCGTAGTTAGCAACAAAATTTCGTTGAAAGTATGAAAAAAAGAAAGCAACTTGTAAGCCAGTATAATTATAATCGCTATTCACGTACGCCAATTCCCTATCGACACCATCCCACCATGCACGCCATTCCTTACTTTTTAGTCGGGATCATTTGCGGTCCCTATCGGGGATCATTTCCGGTCCGGGATCATTTGCGATCCGATTTGGGGATCATTTGCGGTCCGGGATCATTTGCGGACCCGTACAGCTTTCTGAATTTGGAGTTGAAATTGCAAGTCTTTCCAGCTGAGTTTGTGAAACAAGGAATCGACATCAGCGTCATAGGCCGATGAAGTTATTACTCGTGCAGCACAGTTTTGTAGTTTTTGTACCTTATTAGGTAATGTTTTGCCACAATTACCCCAGACTAGGCTGCAGTAATCAAAGTGAGGTTGAACTAGTGAGTTGTATGTGCAGAGTAGGGTAGATTGAGGGACAAATGGCTTAACTCGCTTCATGGCTCCAGTTGCAGTTCTAAGCGAACTTTTTACGCAGTTTATCAAGTGGGAATGCCACGTTAGATTTTCGTTAATATATACCCCAAGTGATTTCACAGAGGAAACTTGTTCAATCGGACCATTATCAATGGAGAGTTCGAGTATATCAGATAGAGTACTTAATCTTTCCCTGGAGCCGATCAACATTAAGTCCGTTTTGTAGCGTTCAAGGTAAGTTTGTTAGACACAAGCCATTTGATTAGCTTTTCAAGGTCGTGACATAGACTAGACTGAATCAGATGCAAATCAGAACCAGCATAAGTAATGTGGGTGTCATCAGCATACAGATACGCTAAACGATAGACAGCTGGGCAAATCGTTAATACAAATTAGAAATAAAAGAGGACCAAGGATGGTTCCTTGTGGCACACCACATTTAAGAGTGGTGAAGTTAGAGAGACAGCCATTAACGAAGCACCCTTGTGTGCGATAAGTCAAATACGATTTAAACCAATCAAGAGTTTTCCCATGAGATCCGTACCGAAATTACTTATATCCCATTAAGCCAGACTTAAGGATGGTCGTACGAAAATTTACAACATTGATTTTTTTTTCTGGGACTTTTACCACTGTAGGATGATGAGTTAGTTATGTCAAATATGTAAAAAAAAAAAAAATGGGGGGTCACCGACTTCATTTTGGAGAGAACATGCCCGGAAGAACACCCTAAATCTGAAAAAATCGGGCTTCGTTAGCGAATAAGGCCACAGTGTCTGTAAGCCCAAAAATATTGCAAGTGGATCTTTGAAATGAAATGTTCTCTGCCAAATGTTGTTTAAGTGGACCTATTAAGTGAATTTAGTTAACTGGCGAGGTTCCTTGAAGAACAGGTTCGCATTTAGCGACCATAGTTTCATGCACCTTGCAGCCGCAAGATGGTAGGCTCCAATGTCCAATGGACAGAAATCTTGAAATTTTTTTAACTTCCCGCATTGATTTTTTGTTCAGTTTCAGACGATGTGGAGATAATGGTAAATAAAATCTGTTTCTGGAAAGAAAAGTAGGGGTCACCGAACGTCTAAGATCGTTAAATCCAGGCAAAGCTATAGCAATGGCCATCTGTCCTATCATTGCCTATTTTATTACTTAGCGCGCGCTCTCATGCATGACGTGGCTTGTGAATTTACGTGCACAGTAACGATGCGCAGAAACAATTAGTGTGAACGTCCTTAAGGTGGCTCCCTAGAGTATTTACGAACACCCTTCCTATGGAGCGCGAGTTAGAAAAGGAAACTT
>NC_138146.1:10672011-10719511 GCF_964199315.1 Orbicella franksi
GTTTTCGCTTCTGTAGGCTAGCCTAGGAATATTTGTCGTTATATATTTCGATTGGCAGCCTGGTATGTTTCGCGAGTGCCGTACCTCCTCCCGTTCCCGCTGTTTTATGCGATTAGTTACCGCGTACCGCTATGTAGCGCGGAATATTTGTTATTGCTGGAAGTTTCCACCTTTTATGCGATGAGTTACCGCTTTGTAGCGATGAATATTTGTTGTTTTATTGTTTCGTGCTTGTTGGGGCTTTCCGCTTTGCAAGCGAGGGGTTACCACGCTTGATAGCCAGGATCATGGCGAGGAATATTTGTTGTTAGATTATTATTTTTTTTTTTGTACATGTATCGTTTCACGTGTGGTGGAGGCATTCACTTTGTAAGTTTAGATATATGCCCGACTCCGCTTTGTAACGAGTATATTTGCTCGTTTTAAGCTTCTGTAGCTTGCACTTCCTGAAGTTTATCGGAAGTGGAGCATTACCTCAACCTCGTTCCCAGGGTCTCTCATCTTACCGTCCCCTATCGCTCCAGGGAGCGGTAAGATGAGAGACCCTGGGAACGACGTTGGTATTACCTTGGTTAGAGTTCACCTATGGTGCTTTGTTGCTTTCCTTTGCGTTCGTGAGTATTGTATATTATCTCATACGTTAATTTTGTTCTTTATGTTTAGGTTGCATCTTTTTTTCTGTCGCTTATTCTCTTATCTTTAGTTGTTGGTTTAGTGAGGGGATACTTGCTTGCTCTTTATTTCATGGATATTAGAAGTTATTCTACGGATCGGGCTTGAACGATTTTTGTGTTATTTCGTTCGCTAGTTTAAATGCCAGTTTACCACAGTGCTTGTCTTTCACTTCGCTTACGTTTTGTTGTTCTTTATTCTGTCCGTCTGTGAGGCCGGCTGTCGGTTGGTTCAGTTAGGAAGAAAGATCAGAGCGCTTGAACCGAACAGGTCCTTCGAAACCACTGAGAGTATTTTGATGAGTCTAAATGATATCTTTAACCGTCTTAATTGTGCGTTCGATCGTTTTGACTCACATGTAGTTGTATGGGACTCAGCAAGCCTTTTGTTTAGCATGTATTTTCTTTGCTGTTAAAATTAAATTATTTTTTGTAAATATTTTGTTTTGTCTCTTTAGTTTTTTGTTTTTTACCCTTCCCATCCTTGATCCTGGGGGACCTTCTATGCGTCTCAATTCTGGACCTGGTTCGGTTTCTGGGGTCAACGAGGGGTTGGTTTCCCTGTCAAATCTCGATGCTTCGTTTCAGTTTTCGTTTACGATTTTCTTTGCTCTGTTTTTGGCGAGTGATTCTCTTTTCGCCTCTCGGAACATGGAGTCTCAGGACTCGCACATGCGCTCAACTAAACTTGTTCCTATCTGCTCTTTGCCAGAGAGAAGCCAACCCTTCGTTGGCCCCCTGGCTTTTCCGGATATGATTTCCTCGCGCCTAGGCCTAGGTGGTTTTTATCTTTGTTTCCGTGACCCGAACCGTTTTAGGGCAAGTATGATTCATAGCAGTTTACCATTGTGCATTTCCTGACTGGTTATAGCTTTTCTGCTGTGGATCTTCTCGAGATACTTCTGCTTGGTGTTCGCGTGAAGTGATTTTTCACCCCATTTAGGGGGGAATTCTAAGGGAAATTAAATTCTGTCATACGCATTCGCTTACCGCCATCATGATTCGGGTCAAGGACTCTGCAGTTTGCGCACAGTTCTCTGATTTCATAAGAGATACCATTGTTCAGTGGGTCCTCTGAAGTTTTAACGGTTTGAGGCGAAGTCGGAGTCGTGTCTACGCCCCTCGTAGTTCTTCCTATTACAGTCGAACCGTCAAAGCTTTGTCTCTGCCATGATGAAAGATCATGTGGATCACCCTTCAAATTGGATCACCCTTCAGATTTGCCTGGGTATATCTTGCCTGGGCATCTCCAGACAACATTTTACGATGAAAGTGGATATTAGCATGTCCGACTCCACCCATTGTCAGATAATTTTTTGACGGAGGCAAGAGTGGGAAATTTCTTCGTGTTTCGTAAGCTGCATCTTGGTTGGGGGGCAAGTGCCTTCATGTACCACAATCTTGGTCTTGTAGTTTCGCACACCGTCCTATCACTTTATATTTGCGTCGGCTGTCATGTTTGACAGCTTCTTTCTTCTCAGGCGCGTTCTGTTTCTCCTCAAAGTGCACAGAGAGCCGAGGCTGCTACTTGCATTGTGTGTTACTTTTGATAGAAGCTAGCTATTCCATGTGTACTGGCAAGTCACAATGTGTCCCTTCCACAGTCACTTGTTTTTTTTGGGCTTCCGGTGCGATTTTTGCGCAGTTTTCTCATTCCCCTGGATAAGAAGACCAAGTTTGGGATTTTGAGGGAGAGCATTTTACCATATTTCAGGTCATTCTTGAGACTCCGCACTGTTTCATGGGACAGGTCGCGTCCTTTCGTTTAGACATCCCTGGTTGCATGCTTTATGCCCGTTAAGTCTTTAACGTTGTATCCCAGCTTGCGCGTTTTTCCAAGGTGGCCGCTAAAGTTCAGGGAAAACTCCGCTCGGATATAGTGATCTTTGCTAACGTCTTTGTTTACGTGAAACTTCCTGGATTGGTGGTCGGATGGCCTTCCTTGGAGGTCAAGGCAACATTGTATAGCCACCTTGTTTTGTGATGGCTCTAAACGCCCTTTGTTTTAGTCGGAGCACGCTTAAGATATTGTGGGGATCAGAATTCCCGTGGGGCCCTTACTCAGGTAGTTCCGGGCTTGCGTCTAAGGAGTCTTTGGTGGGCTCCTTTGCTTGGCAGGAAAGGCAACGGAACCGTGTTGATTTTCCCTTCTCAATCTGCGTTTGTTTGGTCGGCGCGTAACCTGTAGTGTTCCAAGTTTTCCTCATTTGTTATGATCTTTTTCAAGGTTCCGCGACTTTGGAAACCCGCCGTCGCTGCAGTTCGTGTCTATATCCATATGATGCGGATGCAAATTTTGGCAGGCATGTGTGACAAGGTCACTTTAGTTCATTTTCAGTTCTAATTTTCAAATTATTTTTTATTAGTGTTAAGTCATTATTTTTCTTACTATTTGGGTTATTTTCCTACATTGGTTTGGTTTCCTTACACATCTCATTTTGGTATGTGTTGGTGATTCATTCCCACACACTTCTCTTAGCTAAATCCTGTTGTGTAGGAGAAGTTACCTCTTAGTTCCCTTAGGTAAATCCTGTATTCGTGGGCAACAAACACACTCCCTAGCCTTATTTGGTTTGGAGTTATTCCTATAGTTTCCTCAAATCTGTTACAAATTGGCAACCATTCGTTCAGCAAATTCAGTTGATTCAGTTGGTTTATTCTGAGCTATACTCAAGTTCTCAAGTCAAGCACTGGTTTAGTTCGAATGTTATATTCTCAATAACCCTTGTGTTACTCGTTCCCGTTTATTTTGTTCCTGTAGTTATTGTCTCCGCTATTTTTGTCAATATACTCGTAAATCGTACACTCGTATCTGTCGTAACTACGTCGACCGTTTTGGCCATCTTACACATGTTTAGTGGCCACCGCGCCTGTAATACCCGCTCTGCTCCAAGGACGAGATCCTGTTGATTATTAAAGGCGTAATACGCTCCTAAAACTAAAGTTTTCTTTTGATGCACGCTTCATCGGCTTCAGAAGTTGGCGCTGGAGCAGAAGTTTTCAGCGTTCGTCGCGTCGATTACCCCAGCTGAGAGCTAGACTATCTCGTCTCTTACAGTGGATGACGTTATCAAATTCGTCATTCATAGATTAACAAATGGTAAACGCATTTCTGGCAGAAGAACGTCGGCCATTACTTTGGAAACAATGTCTGTCAAATGATTTGCTTTGTAAACATTAGCACACACGTCAGCAGCGTACACCCATGGGCAAATAGTAGACGCTAAATTAACCAATCAGAGCGCGCGCTTTGCTTTAGTTATGTTATAAAATAAATTAGGGCAAACAAGGGTTCACGCCCCAGCGTGCTCCGGAGTGATTTACAAGTGTCCCCGCCGTTTGGTACTATAGACGTCTGTGCTCGGCTAACTCAGGCCCATCTTTATGAGCTTTAAGTTTCAGAAATAAGTTTGCTCTTTTACGGGAAAAGATAATCTATAGCCAGTCGCTTTCGACAATTAATAAGTATGTTTTAGTTCGAGATGCTGTGTTTTTTCTCATTGCATTCTTTACGGGCGATAATAGGGCGTCAGATTTGGGTCGGCTATTGGCTAGCCAGGTTCTTAAATTAGAGGATCGTTAGGGCCACCTGCTACGACGTCGTCCATGGGACGTTCCAGGACAGCGGACTTGGTTTTTAGCCTGACGTTCCTCACAAGCCCGTCTCTTCTGTTTGGTTCAGTTTACTTTCAGGACGCGACCAAGGGGCCAGAAGTTTTCTACCACGAGTGCAATGTCTCCAGTTTCGAAGTCACACGTCTATCTTTGCACTGATTGCCTTCTCACAGCCATGAAACTTCCAGATACTGACTATTAAAAACAAACTCCTGCAGTGCAGGCGGTTTCCATGTGTTCAAGAATTAGCGGTATTAACTCGCGATAGTTAGCGGTGTTAGCTCGCGATCGAGTAGATTCGCCGCCATGTTGGGACGCCTTTTCGTCTCTCTCCAAGCCTCTTCCGAGTTTGAATCCAAAATGGTGCTCACTTGGTCAAAATGCGCTCGCTCACCAAAATACGCCTGCATTAGGCTACGTGTTGGCCGCTTCGCTTTTGTGTACCATTTATCGGTTTTAAGATATTTTTATTTTCCCAGCTTTCAGTTGCGAAGGTAGGTTTTTACTTTTATAACTTGTTTTGTGACGCGAACGTTGTCTGTTTTACCCTGCTGTTTGCATGTATCGAAAAACTATCTATCCCTGGTATACATTCCGTATTTTAGCTTATTCTTAATTGCATGTCTGTTTTGATTATCGAAAATCCAGCTTCCTAATTTCGTCTAGGCTTTGAAAATATTGATTGCAGTTATATCTTTATCGATAGACTCGATAGCTTTCTTTCATGAGGGTCATGAAGGGGAGTACCAAATCCCAGTTCCCAGCCCACATTTTCAACAAGGACCAACTGGCCAGTAGCAGAAGGTTCAACAGGGTAGTATGAGTTGGGATGCGTGTAATAATGTGCAGACCATGGTGTCACTCTCTTTACTCTTTCTTCAACTGATGAACCAAAAATCTGTGCGTATTCGTAGAGAGTAAATGTTTCCTTCTTAAAATGAGTGACTGCATGTTGGTTCTTAACATGTAACGTCAGGATTGATTCTAATTCAAGTTCACCTCGAAACCTGGACATGAAGACAGATCTTTGATGTTGTGCTCTACCCCGCGAAGCGATTGTGCCATCAGTTCCAATGACTTCAAACAATTGTTTGATAAAGTACTCTCTGGCACATCAGTGGTTTCTTTTGCCAAGGACTGTTGATCTCTTGCCTTCCGTGAGCAATACTTCACGTACTCCAGCACCTCATCCACCAGAACAATTGCTTCATTAACCGACTTATGTGGTTCTCTAACTGTGCGTTTTTTGGAATGAATGTTAAAAGCCAGGACTTGTAACTTTCCAAGGAACTCTGCAATCCCTGTCAACGGTCTGTTGATTAGTTTGACCGCGTCAGAACCAGAGTGTGTAACGTAAATGTTACGATCAAATTCACGCAGATTCCAATTGGTTGACACAGTTTCGAGTGTGATTGTGAACCTTCACTATCACCTTTACTGTGTCCTGCAATCACAACAACAGCCCCAGATTCAAAGAGTTTAAAAGAGTGCTCTTCGCAGAACAAAATATCTTTACCAAGCCGAGCAACATTCACTGCTCGTGATGATATGGGTAAACCGTCACTCCCTAAGACGATTCTTGTTACACCCTATGATGGAACAAAGACATGAAGAACACCATTCGCACAAACAGCAAGTTCATCCCCTGAGAGTGCCAAAGAACTAACATTTGTCCAACTGTCTGCATAGCTGCACATGACATTCACTGCTCCAAGGACACCTACTCCGTCAAAATCAGTTGTGATAGAGTAAATACTCTTTGTAGGATGCACCAATTAACATGTCACCATTTCCAAGACATAAGTTTACAATTTTCTGTGTGTATTACAGCATTTTTTGAGTTAATACACTTGATTTCGATTATCATAGTCCGCGAATTGGACGCCATTTTTACCTTTCCCGCCACGTGCAAACATGCGCATATCATTCCATCAACAACAAACCGCTGACCGGGAAAACTGACAGAACTTAACAATAAAACTGTGTGGAGCCTGGTAGCTAGAACGTGGAAACGAAAAATGTGATGATTCTATGTGTCTACTGAGGTCTAATGATGCAGAATTTTAATTCTTTATTCAAAGGAATAGGCTCAGTTAAGCAGTGGTGTCAAACGTAGGGTCAGAGAGCGCTAAAAATAAGAATCCCTCTCCCATTTTCAAAATTGTTCATCCCTTTCCAAGTGGTTGAATCCCAGTCCCAGTGCAGTAAATCCCATTTTCCCAGCCCAAAAAAGGGCAAATCCCAGTTCCCATTTTACTTCTTCACGCCCCTCTTTCATCATTCCCTCAGGTGTTCATATCGGGAGTTATTTTGCCCATACAAGCCAACATATCAAGACTCGGCTTGTGGTTAGTGCAGGTTGCACAGGGGCTGGTACGCTTTCGCAAGCTAAAATTAGTATTATCGGCCTGAATGTTTGGCGCGGGTTTGCCCTATACAGCGAAAGGAGTCATTGTACCTTTCCAAGCCAAAATCTCGCTAGCATTTAAAGCATGAGGTAAGACTCTTCAGTTACCATATGGTAATGAGGCAAAATTTGGACCCAGTATGGTCTAATCTCTCGTAAGCGACCAGGCTTGACATTTTAGGTGGTCGCTTACGGGCGGCAGGTTTCTTTCACAGGTCACAGGTCACAGGTCACAATCAAAACACTCAGTAAATTTCGCGATGTAATAATTACCGAGATTCCCGAGAGGTTTATCGATGTTTCAATGCAACAAACCCTAACTAAAAATGTTTTACTCTATAATTTTAATGAAAAAATTTCTAGGGGTGGTATATGTACGAAATGGGATGAAATATAGTTTTATCGTAATAAGATAATTCATTATGATAGCAAATTGAACTGTTTTATTTCTATCTTTTTTTGAAATCTTTACAACGAGTGTGTACTAAACAGAAACAAGAGGGTCCCCTATACCTCCTCTGAAAACAATTTCACGCAGAAGTAATTGGCCTTTTCATGCATCACAAAAAATTCGAAAACAGCTTCACGTTAACAGAAAAAAATCACTTTTCACGTAAAAGTGCAAAGGCTAAATCATGTGTCACATAAAAATTCAAATTCTATCCACGTTTCGCAAAACATACAGAATCCTCCATTTTGATGCATCGAAATGCCGTGTGCATGTGTGACACATCGTGACAGACTAGATTCTAGGTCCTCCTGGTTCACTGTCGCTGTGGTTGGTTCTCAGTCCTCCAGCTGCAAGGGCGTGGAATGGGCAGGTTTTACATCTAGTTTGGTGCAGTTTACGAGCTTTAATGACGCTAAAATCTCCAAAAAAGTGAAGAATTATTCCCGCAAAAGTCGTTGGTTCACAAATCACGCGTAAGTAAATGCATAATTCACGGATCAGTGTAAGCCTCTTTCGTTTTCATATTATATTGAAAGGCTACAAAGAATTTATGTTTTCAACAGAAATAAGTCTAGGCTTTCTTTGGATCATTTTTTTTTTATTATTTCAGTGCTACAACTGATTTCCCCTACGCGTTTTTTTTTTTTTTTCAGAAAAGAGCTGTTATAGTTACACTTGGGACGCACTTGTATGCATCTGTTTTATGACGTTTTGGCATATTTTTTGGTGACCTGTGACCTGTGACCTGTGACCTGTGACCTGTAACCTGTGACCTGTGAAAGAAACTGCCGGCTTACGGGAGGTTCAACTGTATGCTCGGTTGAACAATACCGGTCAAGGATCGGCTTTCATAACCATTTCGTGAATGCAAAGGATGCTTTATCGCGTTTTAAGGATCAGTTCTGGTGGGGCGGCCGCTGGCCATTAGAATTGTAGTAACTATATACCAGACGAACTTGCGAGCGTGACAGCGAGCACGAGGTCAATATGGAGTTTTGTAAACCTGCGAGCCAAGGGGCGAGCCATGCGAGTCATGCTAGCCATGCGAGCCACAATACAAATGTTAAGAATTTTTATTTGTTACATTTATATTCGCATGAGAACAAGAACAAGAGCAACGGAACAAGATGAATAAGATCGCAATATTAAATTCTTGCAGCGACTACACAAACCGTCACCAAGACGTTTTCTGAATCGGCCAATCAGAAGCCGAGCTGAAAAAAATCATGAATAGCTACAAATTTTACTTCCGGTTAAACTACCTCACAATGCATGGAAAGCCGATAAGGGTACCACAACCATCATAATGAACAGAACAGATAAACTCAACGAGGGTCAAGTCCAACTTGATGATATACATAACTACCGATCCTTAGACAAACCTATGGTTGACACCACGGCCAAAAAAGTTCATCGATTGATTCGATCCCTACTTCAAGAAGGCCACATAGACGAAATGACGGCTAAATGGCTCTCCCTTACGCCCGACCCTCCGCAAATACCAATGTTTCACACACTTACAAAGATTCACAAACCGACACCTGTCGGTAGACCTATTATATCAGGGTGTGACGACCCTAAGTGGCGGCCATAAAGGATCTCATCTTTTGTTGACCACCTTCTTCAGCCGATAGCACAAAGACAAGCCTCGTATCTTACCGATACAACAGACTTTCTTAAAGTGCACCTAACCCCCAAATTTTTTTTTCGCTTAAACGAATCCACTTGTTATTTGAAGAATTTGGGCGAAAAAATTTTTGAATTTGGTTGAATCCTCGATTTGCTATGCCCTTTCAAAGTCGCGCCTGAAGTGTTACACGACCGCGTTTCAGGGAGTCTGGGGCGGTGGTTGCTGATGACGTCTACCCAGGAACCAAACACAATGGCGCCTCAGTCAGCTCTCTGTATCTCCTCGAGAAAATGGAAAACAAAACTAATCGTTCCAATATATTTTGGGACTGAAACATCCAAGTTTTGTTTCAGAATAATTTGTTTTTCGTCACCGGAGTCAGAGTTAGGTTTCGATTCGGAAGACACCGAAATAAACTTCGATCGAGCACTTTCGACAACTGTGAACTCACTGCTTGGAGCTTTGAGAACAATTTGCAATATTTCAAGCAACGACGGGGAAGACTTCTTTGCGAACGAGCTGCTTGTATATTAGGAATGGAAAGCTAGATACGAAGGAGCTGGCAAACGAAAAGCAGGAAAGAAAACTCAAGGACTGCTTTGGATGGTAATTTCGTCACCTAAACACAAGACTCCCACGCGCGTTTATAACCTGTTTACATTTGTCCGTAGCGATAACGTATTTTGTCAAGGTATGGTGGCTCTATTAAATCCAGTTTGTGTTTTACTTTCGGGAATGCTTCATGTTTATAAGAACGACGAAGGTGTTGCAGTTTTCGAGACTTGATGATCTCCAAAACACTGGCTTCGATCGATTGAAAATCGTAGAATTGTTTGGGCCTGTATTTTTGAAGCTACGGGAAGCAAGGCAGAAGGAAACATTTCATACAATTACCGATTTCACATTGCCACACGTTTTAAGTCGTAACTCCAAATAACCAGTGTAAATTTTTTTCAAAGTTTGCAGTGAAATTCGTCGGATAAGCGAAAAGGATGTGTTCCCTAAGCGGTCCGCAGATAATGTTACACGGTCATTTTCGACACTAATGTATAGGATGTTTGCCGCACTACTGATTTCCAAACCTTCGAAAAACTCTGTGAGTGTAACAATTTTGTTATCATGTAATTCTCAAGGATTAATCTTCGACTTTAATCTAAATCGAAAGAGAATAAGTGCTGGTTGGCGGCGTACAGTTGCGACCTATTTACACATCAGCCGCTGGACCCATTCTCCTCAAACTCGGTCGTGAAACAAAATGGCGGTGTTTTGGGGCTATTTTCGAGATTTCGTCGGGGCACAGAAAATCGAGGATTTAACCGAATCCAAAAATTTTTTCGCAGAAGTATTTCAAATAACATGTAGATTCGTTTTAGCGAAAAAAATTTTGGGGTTAGCTGCACAAAGAACACCATTCTTGTGTCAATGGACGTCACCAGTCTCTACACAAACATACCACCGGAAGAGCGTATCCCCACAGTTTGCGAAGCATGCGAAGAGTCTTATCATGGGAAACCTCCAATTCCTAGCAGGTATTTAAAAGAGAAATGCACAGTCTGATTCTACAAGAAAACTCGTTCTAATTCAGTGGAAAACTCATAGAACAGCCATGGGAATGAAAATGGCCGTAGCTTTTGCTAACATATTTATGGCCAAAATAGAAATAGAAATACTCAGACAAAGTAACACGAAACCCATCTTTTGGAAAAGATTCATCGATAACATCATATCTATGTGGAACACAAGTAGAGGGGTAATCAGATATTTGCAAAGTTTTTAAAAAGCTTTACTAGTACCAATAAAAAAATTATTTGCAAAAAACTTTAACAGTGACAATTTTATTGACTGCAAAAAGGTAATTCAATCCTATACTAGTAAATTAAAACTTGCAAAAAAGGAAATGCAGTTTTTTGCCCGATTTGTTTACTAGTATATTTCATGTATTATCAAAACTAGTAAATGACAGACTGGCAGAAAAGAAATGGGCTTTTTCGCCGGAATGTTTTACTAGTATATTAGATGTACACTTAATACTAGTAAATGACAAACTGGCAGAAAAGAAATGGACTTTTTCGCCCGATTGTTTTACTAGTATATTAGATGTATATTCAATACTAGTAAATGACAGACTAGCAGAAAAGAAATGGGCTTTTTCGCCCGATTGTTTTACTAGTATATTAGATGTACACTTAATACTAGTAAATGACAAACTGGCAGAAAAGAAATGGACTTTTTCGCCCGATTGTTTTACTAGTATATTAGATATACACTTAATACTAGTAAATGACAAACTGGCAGAAAAGAAATGGACTTTTTCGCCCGATTGTTTTACTAGTATATTAGATGTATATTGAATACCGGTAAATGACAAACTGGCAGAAAAGAAATGGGCTTTTTCGCCCGATTGTTTTACTAGTATATTAGATGTACTGATATTCGATACTAGTAAATGACAAGCTGGCAGAAAAGAAATGGGCTTTTTCGCCCGATTGTTTTACTAGTATATTAGATGTATATTCAGTACTAGTAAATGACAAACTGGCAGAAAAGAAATGGGCTTTTTCGCCCGATTGTTTTACTAGTATATTAGATGTATATTCAATACTAGTAAATGACAAACTGGTAGAAAAGAAATGGGCTTTTTCGCCCGATTGTTTTACTAGTATATTGAATACTAAATGACAAACTGGCAGAAAAGAAATGGAATTTTCGCCCGATTCGTTCACTAGTATATTGCAGGTATACTCAATACTAGTAAATGACAAAAAAAAAAATTCTTCCAATAGCGAATTGAGGCCAATTCAGGGGTAAATTTACATGAAATGTGCTTTAATTTTGATTAATTAAAATTGATGTATTTATTCATCAGTTTTAGTTGGAGAGTTCGAAGAAGACGATTAAATTTCAACCACCGGGATCTCCGTCGCCGAAGTTTTTTCTTTTTAAGTTGCCATGCTAGATTGCCGCGCATCCTTCGTGTACAAGGTAATCAAATAATGTAGAAGATGTTCGGAAAAAAAAAACAATTTAACCAAGCTATTCTTTTGTTCACAGTTGCCGCTAATGTCGCGTGTAAGAGCGTTAAAAGTGGACATAGGGACAACACCCAGAGAGATAGAGAGATAGAGAGATAGGGAGATAGGGAGATAGAGACAGTGCGAGGTAATGAGTTCGTCAAAACCTTAAACAACTACGCACATGCTGCATGACAGTGAATAAAGCCAACCAAAAAAAAAATAAAGTAAAGTTGACAATGTTTAATATAGCGAGAAAAAGTAAAAGGGCGGTTTTTTTTATTTATCTCGCAGACATTGAAGGCAGGTAGACAGCTACAGACGGATGTCCGGAAGAGTTACATGGGGGTGCGAAGCAATTGCATAACTTGCTTTCCACTGGAGCTAGGAAATTAACGAATAAGTTATAAAAGTCGATTATTTTTTATCGTGACACAACTTATACACGGTAAAAACAATGTACAAAACTTGTCTATCATTATCACTGCCAAAAAAGAAAAGTTTCAGGGATTGGCAGACAAAGCTTATCTAATCCATAAACAATTCAAAATTGCAAATTGCGAAATTCTTGTTACTACGATTTAAGTATATGTCTGTCGTCATGAACTAATAAGGTCTAACGTTGTGTAATTCCTGTAATGACCGTCCTATGTCGTATTAATCGGTGCGAGAAACTAACCAGTTAACAGGTTTCTAAATGACTGAAGCAAACGTTAGTTTCTGAGAAAAAAAAAACTTACACCTGTCCCATATAAACCTGTAAGAAAGTAAGAAAGAGAAAAGTGCTTAATGATAATAATCTACTTGTGCGAGTCTCAGGTCTGTGCGGTATTATGTGCTAGAGTTATCAGTCAAACTCTTAGACATACATTTAGATAAGTCCTTATATTGTGTCCACCAGAAGGGCACGAAACCAATGAAAAAATCTGGAATTTACGTCTGATAGTTCAGCCACATAAACCAGTAAGCATTCACCTAAATACTGCTCGTTATTCGTTAACTATTTAGATTTCTAAAAATCACTGATGTAGTCTCTTTCTTTAACATGTGTGACCGCTTTGACGCGGTCATCTTGGCGTCGTGCGGTGAGAAAACTCGGAAATTTAGAATTCTCAGGGGAACCACAAGTATTATTATAATGAATACCCACGATAACAAAGCTGTCTGCCTAGTACAGCCGGGTTCGTGTCATAAAAAGGTTTTGGGAATTACAGCGGTTAACATGGGGTCCGCCGATTACAGATTTCACTGTAGTTTACTGTACTTTACTGCACTGGAAGATGTGGTCCAAACTTAAAAATTGTGAGATGATAGATATTAAGCCCTGTCCACACGGGAAATGTTTGGTGATCAAACATGAACAAAGATTGTTTCGAAACCGAACTTTTTCACGTTCGAACACCTTGTTTGATCGTGATAAAGTTTGAACGCCGACAAACATTTCAAGAAACATTGTAAAACAGTTTGGACGTTTGGAAAGTGACATAACACGTTTGATACCGTTTGGCCACACTGTACAACATCAACACGTTTGGTCACCAAACGATGTATGATCATGTATGATGGCATGTTCAGAGGGTTTCGTGTACTAGATTTATCTGGAGAAAAGTTACTTTCCTTTTGGCCCGATTTTCCGGCCGTTTACAGTTATATTAATTTAGTTGTACCAGTAAATTAAACAGGCGACAAAGTCGATTTCATTTTGGCCCGATTTCCCGGCCGTTCACGGTTGTATTCATTTAGTTATACTAGTAAATTGAACTGGCGAAAAAGTCGATTTCTTTTTGGTCCGATTTCCCAGACGTTCACAGTTATATTAATTTAGTTCTACTAGTAAATTGAACTGGCGAAAAAGTCGATTTCTTTTTGGCCCGATTTCCCAGCCGTTCACAGTTATATTAATTCAGTTATACTAGTAAATTGAACTGGCGAAAAACTCGATTTCTTTTTGGCCCGATTTCCCGGCCGTTTATAGTTGTATTAATTTAGTTCTACAAGTAAATTGAACTGGCGAAAAAGTCGATTTCTTTTTGGCCCGATTTACCGGCCGTTTACAGTTGTATTAATTTAGTTCTACTAGTAAATTGAACTGGCGAAAAAGTCGATTTCTTTTTGGCCCGATTTCCCGGCCGTTCACAATTGTATTAATTCACTTATACTAGTAAATTGAACTGGCGGAAAAGACGACTGTTTTTTGGCCCGATTTTCCGGCCGTTCACAATTGTATTAATTTACCTATACTAGTAAATTGAACTGGCGAAAAAGTCGATTTCTTTTTGGCCCGATTTCCCAGCCGTTCACAGTTATATCAATTGGGTTCTACTAGTAAATTGAACTGGCGAAAAAGTCGATTTCTTTTTGGCCCGATTTCCCGGCCTTTACAGTTACATTAATTCACTTATACTAGTAAATTGAACTGGCGAAAAAGTCGATTTTATTTTTGGCCCGATTTCCCGGCCGTTTATAGTTATATTAATTTAGTTCTACTAGTAAATTGAACTGGCGAAAAAGTCGATTTCGTTTTGGCCCGATTTCCCGGCTGTTTACAGCTGTATTAATTTAGTTATACTAGTAAATTGAAGTGGCCAAAAAGTCGATTTCTTTTTGGCCCGATTTCCCGGCCGTTTACAGTTGTATTAATTTAGTTATACTAGTAAATTGAACTGGCCCAAAAGTCGATTTTATTTTTGGCCCGATTTCCCGGCCGTTTATAGTTGTATTAATTTAGTTCTACAAGTAAATTGAACTGGCGAAAAAGTCGATTTCTTTTTGGCCCGATTTCCCGGCCTTTACGGTTATATTAATTCACTTATACTAGTAAATTGAACTGGCGAAAAAGTCGATTTTATTTTTGGCCCGATTTCCCGGCCGTTTATAGTTGTATTAATTTAGTTCTACAAGTAAATTGAACTGGCGAAAAAGTCGATTTCTTTTTGGCTCGATTTCCCGGCCTTTACGGTTATATTAATTCACTTATACTAGTAAATTGAACTGGCGAAAAAGTCGATTTTATTTTTGGCCCGATTTCCCGGCCGTTTATAGTTGTATTAATTTAGTTCTACAAGTAAATTGAACTGGCGAAAAAGTCGATTTCTTTTTGCCCGATTTCCCGGCCTTTACAGTTATATTCATTCACTTATACTAGTAAATTGAACTGGCGAAAAAGTCGATTTTATTTTTGGCCCGATTTCCCGGCCATTTATAGTTGTATTAATTTAGTTCTACTAGTAAATTGAACTGGCGAAAAAGTCGATTTCTTTTTGGCCCGATTTCCCGGCCTTTACAGTTATATTAATTCACTTATACTAGTAAATTGAACTGGCGAAAAAGTCGATTTTATTTTTGGCCCGATTTCTCGGCCGTTTATAGTTGTATTAATTTAGTTCTACAAGTAAATTGAACTGGCGAAAAAGTCGATTTCTTTTTGGCTCGATTTCCCGGCCTTTACGGTTATATTAATTCACTTATACTAGTAAATTGAACTGGCGAAAAAGTCGATTTTATTTTTGGCCCGATTTCCCGGCCGTTTATAGTTGTATTAATTTAGTTCTACAAGTAAATTGAACTGGCGAAAAAGTCGATTTCTTTTTGGCCCGATTTCCCGGCCTTTACGGTTATATTAATTCACTTATACTAGTAAATTGAACTGGCGAAAAAGTCGATTTTATTTTTGGCCCGATTTCCCGGCCGTTTATAGTTGTATTAATTTAGTTCTACAAGTAAATTGAACTGGCGAAAAAGTCGATTTCTTTTTGCCCGATTTCCCGGCCTTTACAGTTATATTCATTCACTTATACTAGTAAATTGAACTGGCGAAAAAGTCGATTTTATTTTTGGCCCGATTTCCCGGCCGTTTATAGTTGTATTAATTTAGTTCTACTAGTAAATTGAACTGGCGAAAAAGTCGATTTCTTTTTGCCCGATTTCCCGGCCTTTACAGTTATATTAATTCACTTATACTAGTAAATTGAACTGGCGAAAAAGTCGATTTTATTTTTGCCCGATTTCCCGGTCGTTTATAGTTGTATTAATTTAGTTCTACTAGTAAATTGAACTGGCGAAAAAGTCGATTTCTTTTTGGCCCGATTTCCCGGCCTTTACAGTTATATTAATTCACTTATACTAGTAAATTGAACTGGCGAAAAAGTCGATTTTATTTTTGGCCCGATTTCCCGGCCGTTTATAGTTGTATTAATTTAGTTCTACTAGTAAATTGAACTGGCGAAAAAGTCGATTTCTTTTTGGCCCGATTTCCCGGCCGTTTACAGTTGTATTAATTTAGTTATACTAGTAAATTGAACTGGCGAAAAAGACGATTTCTTTTTCACAATTAATTCTGTTTATCAGTAGAATAAATACAATATACTAATAAATTTAAGGAGCGAAAAGTGAATTACTTGTTTGCAAGATTTGTAATTTATTAGTATATAGCAATATAAAGTTAAATTTTATTGAAATTATATATAAAAAATCTTGTAAAGTTTTTGGCAAAAAAAATATTTATTAGTACTAATAAAGTTTTTGAAAAACTTTTTAAAAATATGAATTGAGGGTTCCCAATAGGTTTGGCGGGATGCGGGATTTGGCTTTTTTTCGCAGTGATATTTGGGATTTGCGCGCAAAACAGGTGCGGGAAGCAGGAATTACAATTACGAGCGGGAGCGGGATTTCGTGTTTTTATGGGGTTGGGATGCGGGATTTGCAAGGGGAACAGAGCGGGATACGGGATTTGAATTCTTACGTGACCTCATAAATTGTTATCGACCAGCGCAAATACCACAAGCTGGCAGAAACGAACCGTATAGCTGTGTCAGGTTTCAAGTAATGAATAGCAACCGCTCTGTACCGTGTCAGGTTCTGTCAAACGTATCGTCCATTTCCGACATTTTCGATGCTTGCGTCTGTAACCTTGACCCTCCGATCCTTTCTAGTTTTTCTAGTCTTTCGACCTTTTCCAGAGTGCTTGGCTTGTTTTGGCCAGGATGGCCACACGAGATGGCGGTGATAGTGATTTACCGAACGAAGTATGCGACATTACGAATTGCGTCACCATATATTAGACCATATTACGAGAAGGATGTGCGAGCAGGAATGCCTTCATTCGGAAAGAAAAGTTCTGAGCCCAGATTTCAACTGAAATGAAGACGCTTAAAGCTTTGAAAGAAACTGTCAAGTGTGTTTACGGGCCATCTCTTGAATATGGGAATAAACAATCTTTTTCTTTCACTGATACGTGGACAAAAGGAAACAAAACAGTAAACCGTTTACAGAAAAAAACGTTATAATCATTTGCGCTTACTTGTCTGCTACCCATTGAATTCTTTTGTGATCTTTTATGCAATATCTTGTTTTAAAAAGTTTGTGTCAATAATTAAATAAATTATTAATTTAAAAAATTAATAATTAACGCAGAAACGTCCTTGAAAGTAGGCGGGATCGGGATTTTCAGGCAAAAAAGTGCGGGATGGTGGGATTAACAGGAAAATATGGGCGGGAAAGCGAGATCTGAGAACCCTATCGTGGACCCTCTGAATTCCCCAAGTAGAGACAAAATAGAAGATTTCCTTCTAAAGGCAAACAGTTTTCACCCAACGATTAAATTCACGGCTGAAATCTCAGAAACAGAAACTGCGTTCTTGGAGACGAAAGTGTACAAAGGGGACAGATTCAATAAGGAATCTTTTCTTGACGTGCGAACGCATTTCAAACCTACAGAGACCTTTCAATACACGAATTTCTGTTCGTGTCATCCACTAGGCGTCACGAAAGGCGAAGGAGAAGCGTTAAGGCGTCTGAGAACGAATTCCTCTCAATTTACTTTTGAGGAAAACACGAGTAATTTCAAAACACGCCTGCAGAATAGAGATTACCCAGCTAGAATTGTAGAGAAACACCTTTCAGAGATTGAATTCTCTGACAGAAAAATGTCGCTAGCACAGAAAAACAAAACCGTACAAAAGAAAATACTGCCCTTTGTAACGCAATACCATCCGGCGTTGCCCAACCTAAAAGACACACTCACGGGGAAATGGCACCTTATAAATAATCAACCACAACTGAGAGAAATCTTTAGGGAGTCCCCCATCATCTTATATCGCAAGGGAAAATCCCTAAAGGATATCCTAGTTAAAGCTAAGCTATGAAGGCTTTAGAACTTATTCATCTGCGAACGGCCGGAGTCGTGCCGGCTTGTCAACACCAGGTCAACACTTTTATCACCCCGTTTCTCTCAGAAAAATTTTCTTACTTAAGTCTTGAACCTTAATAAATTCTTGTCGCATTGTTTTTATTTTTTGCGGATCCTGGGCGATTTGAATAGAAAAACTTTTCTACACATAACAAAAATATGAAACAAAGAAAAAAATTCGTCCAACTCAGGCAGCCATTACTATGCATATGACGCAAGACTTGGCACGATGTACAGATGTTTAGAGCATTTTTCATATTTGACGCACCAGCAGTAGTTCTGGCAACCGAAGCGAGATTAGGATTTTTTCCTTGAATATTTCAATTTTAAGCACTTTTGTAGATAAATTTAAAATTAATTTCCCACGGAAAGAGAGAGTACCGTGGGAGCGAGGTTGTACCGTTTGTACTCGTCCCCAGGGTCATCTCCGTTTTCAAGATGGCGGGCGGTTTATAGCGGTAGTTTAATTTAGTGATAGTCGGGCGCGAGATGTTTCTTGGTGAAATGAGCGACGACCTCCCAGACCGATCGAAGAAAACAAAAATACTCGCAAAAATGGCTCGCATGACTCGCATGGCTCGCACTGTGGCTCGCATGGCTCGCTGGCTCGCAGATTTAGCAGACCCGAGTGAAAATAGTTCTTTGAATAAACACATTTAAAAAGTTTCTGCATGACTACATTTAATATGTTTTAAATTCCTCTATTTATTTCCTATCAATCATTCTGACGAGGTATAAAATACTAGGTGGAAGATTGTATTCACCAAGTTTGAAGGATGTAGCTTAGCTAGAAGACGCTCAGTTAATTTTTCTAATTTTCCATACATTTGTCTGTATTTTTTTTCCCGCGAACCGCGTCCACCCGGCCAAATTTACAGACAAGTGCATGGAAAATTAGAAAAATAAACGGAACGTCTTCTAGCCAAGCTACATCCTTTAAACGTGGTGAATAAGTTCGCAAATCTCGCAGATATTTTTCACTGCGACCAATCGCAAAGCCCTGCAAGTTTACCGAAGGAGAATGGTAATTTAGATCGCAAAACGCACAGATATTTTTTTTAACAGCGAATTTACCGAAGGAAGAAAATAGCCGTAAATTTGCTTCCAAAGCTTCCATGGCCCCCAGATTTCACCTACAGTTCCTGTTCATGATAAATGGCAAAGGAATCTTGCTCATCGCGGCCCGTCAATGACACTAGAAAACAATGAAGCCAAAACTCCAAGAAATCGCATCGGTAGTAATACGACCTAAACGACTACAGCGACATAGAAAAAAAGGTACACAAACGAAGCCACAACATTGTCACTATCAATGCAGATATTAACGCGAACTACATTCTGTTATCCCTATGTGTTATCTTTTTGTTGAAGAAATTACGACTGCAAAACTTAATGTTTAGATTTATTTCTACGCGGATAACCATTCAAAAGTTGATGGCATTCGTACATCGGCCAAAGCATTCAGCCTGATGAAGTCACATGAAAAACCGGAATTTAAATGTTAAAGAAAGTTATACTGAGATAAATAATCAGGTCTGTGATAAATTTACATTTAACCAAATCGGGGAAGAAAATGTAGGTCGGACTCGACTGAGCGGCGGAAATCGAGCCTACAGCAAGGAGTAAAACAACAAACCATAGTTAGTATATTCTAACTATGAACAAACCCAGAAAAAATATTACCCTCGACATAGGACCCTCGACCCTCGACCCTCGACCAAAAGCTAGACTCGTATCGTTGTTATTTCGCTGTTAAAGAGCATCATCGACGACCAATTTTCAGAAACATTATCGCTGAACTTCACAGCAATGGAATTGTCGTCTGATGTTTTCTGTCTTTTTCTTGTTTGAGGACTTCAATCTGACGACGAATCATCAGAAACTTCGATCTCGGCTTGCTTCTCTTTCTGCAGCCTCGAGTAGATGAAATTATGAAGTTCAAAGCGTTTCCCAGTCTTATTTTATGTGCACAGGCATGGCACACATGGTCAAATGGTGTGTCTAATCTTTCTATCTCTATACCAATTTCAGATTTCTGACAAAGAGCCATTTTGAAACCCTTCACGCTTAGAGATCTTGAAGAGCAAATTCCCACAAAAATCAAACAAAATCAAATTTCTTCGGCAAGGCTTGAAAATTCAATTTCACTCGTCTTTTGCATATAGCTAGCTCCTAGCAAGAGTGCAAACAGGCTGTAGTTTTTTTTCCTTGAAATAGCTTTGTCTTTCCGAGAAAAACGACATTTTCGATTTAACCCGGCTTCAGACTCAATTTCATGCAATTTAGCGAGTCCCAACTGGGCTGAAAATCGGCTGAAAATCGACCATTTTCATTCGATTCGCATTTCGCAACCATTGTGCGCAGAAAAGCTGTGATACAAACAGCTTATTGAAGGACTATTCCTTGTCTAAAAAAGGACAATTTCAAGAACATTGGATTAATCTAATCATTTGACGGTAAACAATTGCAAAACCAGAGTGTTCTCCAAAATTGAGTTAGTCAGTCGGTGAAAAGAATTGTCATTTCGACCATGTGCCATGTCTCGGAATTCCACAAGATTTTAGATTCTAACTATACTAGGATAGGTCTTTCAATATAGGTAACGTTTAATTTGGGTAAATTATTAGGCACTCGTCAAAAAATTATTCAAAATCGTTCACAAAAGACACAAAATCACGCCAGTAGCTACCGAGTGCGTGACCAAAAGTATCATCAGCATATCGGCATTTAATACTTCAGTTCGAAACGTCAGCATTACCAAGCACTATAAATGACATACATATAAAAATAACATGTTCACCTTCTTCGGTTTGTAGTATCCCGAATCTTGCAAACTGATTCTTTCCCTGCATTTCTTGTCAGTACTCATATCCGACTTTGAAGAAAAACAATTACTGTCTCAAGTCCCATGTATGTATTATTGGATGTATCATTCTATCTGTGTTATTTGTGTCGTTTGATTAAGCCAGCAGTAACTGCTAAAGCGTTATTCCACGTGTGACTTTCGGGCTTCCATTTTGAAGACGTTTGAAAGGCCTCCATTTTGACTGAATATGTCTATCCGGGACCGGTGTGTTACAACATATTTTACATGGGGGTGGGGGATTTCAGAGCTTTAAACAGAGTTACTTTTCTTTGTTTGGATTTTAAGCCACAAAGACCTTGATAGTGTGTAGCATTTTATCGCTTTACCTAAGAAAGGAGGCCCTGAATCAGAACTTACATCGAGATATTGGAAAATTCTAACGCTTTTTCTTTCGGAAATAATCCCTACCCCTACCCTGTATTCAAAGACTTTTGCTGGACAATATTGTAACGGTTTCTTAAGTCAGAATTGAAATCTCGTTCTCCCGGGTTGTTTGCACGCGCAGTCGAAACTCCTTAGAACACCAAGCCAGTATAGGAGAACAATCTTTACTTTATTGTCTTTAATTCTAATCTTGTGGCCTCAGGGCGTTTTCATACGAATCGAAGCAAAGCGGTCAACTGAAATAATTACATCAAGAAATCACTTTCTAACTTAGAAAGTAATCACAATGATTATGCCATGTGCTCATGCTAATAGAGAGCCTTGAGAGCGGTTGAAATCTAAGTATAGCTCTCACTAGAGTCACAAATTTACGTGACATTGTAAATATCAACATCAGTAGATTGTAGCTTACCAACGTTCGCGGGTCTTGATTTTCCTATGAGAATTTCGTTCTAACTTGTCTTACGATCTCGAACAGAAAGAGTCTTAGCTTGAACTGAATGCCAGTGTGGGCTATGTTTTTTCAGCATTTAATGCATCAATCATGGTAACATCAATCAAATGGGAAAATATTTCTCAACTTTACCGGAAGTGGTTACAAATATGCAAATAAGAGACGCGGAGCCATCGAAGATGGCGGCTTATTTGTTACTGCTAATTAATCTGATTACTGGGGATTGCTGCCTGATAGTAGGCTGAATGATTGTACCGAACAACAAAACGGAAAACGTAGGAACATTTACATAGGAACAAGGTAGTATTGAGCGATTTGGGGGATTCAAATTCACCAGACGAATGCGTACAGGTTATGCAAAGCTAATGGAACACCGTTAAAATGGCAGGATGGAAATGTTGTTTGATACTCAAGACATGATAACTCAGCTAAGGTAAACATATTCAGGGGCGGATCCAGAAAATTCAGAAAGAGGGGGTCGAGTCCCTTACCCCCCCCCCCCCTCCACCCGAATGAAAACTTCACTTTTCAGGAGATGCAGCATACATGATTGTGGGCGTATTCGTGATGCAAAGTAAAGTAACGTTAACGTTTCGGAAGATAGAATTAAAGAGCATTTCATAAAAACGATTTTCAAAGCAAAATCGTAGTGTTAGTGGTAGGCGAACTGTTAACAGAGTCATTGTATTGCATTTATACATCCAGTATTAATCGAAATAAATCACTGCAGTGGATTGATAAATGTCATCCTTCTCTGGTTTCGTTTGGCGTACTCGTCAACAACTGCATTATAATTTAAAGGTATGTCTTTGTGAATAAAGAGCAGCAACAGTGCATTTAAACGTTCTTCTCCCATGGTGCTGCGATAAACATTCTTCACAAAGCGCAGTGAAGAGTTGCTACGTTCAACAGTTGCACTTGTGACCGGGGTGATCAACAGGAGGCGCAGAATTGTGTGGACATTGGGGTAGAAGCTTGAGATGCAGGCTTTCAATGTCTCTTGCAGTATCGGGGGTTTTACGGTAGCGTTGTTCCTAAAAATAAAAGCAAGAATTAACACATATTTCAATACAAGGTATAATCGTTTTTTTTCAGCTTATCACAGTTTCACTATAAACTTGGTAACCCATGTAGAGCATTAACGCAGAATAACATACCAGAAGCACCTCCACTGATCCAGCTCCCGCGACGCACTGCTTGGGGACGGCAGATCAGGGAAATAATGCTGAATAAGTGTATCTTGAGAAGACTCGTTAAGCTGCTGTAAGTTGGCAGGTATCAGTAGCAGTCCAAGCAATGCCGCTTCTGATAGTCTATTAAAGCGGGTATTTATTTGCTCCAAGAAGTTGTCAAGGAAGGGAAGAAATATTGCCCGTTGAGAGTAGGCGACTGGTGTCCCGGCATTGGTGTTGTTTCTTAATGTCTGCCTACCACAAGTTCAAGAGATACTTACCTTGACGTTTGCCTTCTTAGCCATCTCCTTGATCTTTTCATACACAGACTTGCAAATGCTGTTTTAGCATTCTTGCGCATACCTTTCATCTGTTCCTTCACAACGTTAACATGCTTGTTGCCTCAATAACATCCAGTCTGGAACCCTGTAACGAACGGCTGAGTCCTACGGTGAAACGTTCTAGAAGGGAAACGTTACTAATCATAAAAACACCGAATGATAATCAACCTTGCTGTTTAAACTCGCAATCACCTGGCACAAGTAGAAACAACTGATCCATTTTTGAAACGTCATCAGTAAAGTGTTATTGCTGTAATGATTCTAATCGTTTCTGTCAGAATTTTCTATCGAGAAATTAACGCAATTTACGCAAAATCTTTTGCTACAAATCATCACATTGAGTGCTTTAATATAAGCTAAAGTTTAATATTTTTACTTCATTTGCCTTTTTGCTGGGGCGGATGATCACCAAACAAAGTCTCCAAGGCAGAGCTCGAACGTTGCCCGCCAGCAAACAGATACAGATCTTAAACAATAAAAACGATTACGTTTAAGCTAGGTCAAATAAGTAACGTACTCACCTGGTTCACGATGAAATGTAAACAGTGTCTTTGCTTTCCTCGAAAACTTCAGAAAAATATTTCACTCTTCAGCAGTGCAGCAAGGGACACCGCGTGACAATATTCGTGTCCAGTGTTCCTCGTCATTTGAAACCGAAAGAAACGCCTGTTACATTTGGCGTTAACAATTAGCGCGAATTTTAATTTTTGGCTTACGTTTGTTTGAATATTTGATAATATATTATAACAGTTAAGACAAAATATATTTTAAATAAGGAAAGCTCCGAAATTGAATAAAACTGAAACCTGATTGTATAATTGTAACAACACTCAAAGGACGGTTAGAAGGGTTGGGGTCGGACAAAAACGTTTTGAAAATACAAGAAAAAAATGGGGGGCCGCGGCCCCCTCGGCCCGTCCCCTAAATCCGGCTATGACATTTATATAGTTTTATGTTTAAGTCGTGCTGATATTCCTGTGATATTTCGAATTGAAGTGATTTAATGACAAAAACAATGCTAGTACTTTTGGTACTTTTGGACAAGGAATAGTTCTGCATTAAGTTGGTTGTATTACAACTTTTTTGCGCTCAACAGTTGCGAAATGCAAATCGAGTGAAAATGGTCTATTTTCAGCCCAGTTAGCACTCGCTAGCTTGATGTCTGGACGTGAAATTGATAATGTCCTTTTTCTCGGAAATACCAAGATATTTGAAGAAAAAAACTACGTAGCGTTTTTACTTTTACTAAGGCCTACTTATATGCAACAGTAGGGCAAATTCGATTTTTCAAGCCTTACCGAACTATTTTTGATTTTTGTGTACATTTGCTCTGAAAAGGTTTTTGCATGGAAATGTTTAAGAAGCTGTCCGCGTAAGAACGGATAAGGCAAATTTCGGACCTTCACCGATTAGCTTCATTTTTTCAGTGAAAGTCAACCATTATATCCAATGTACAAATATCGCATTTATTTGATTCAATTCGATTTTTTTCATTTTTTACAAGGCGGTTTTCAAAGTGACCTCGAAACTGGCTAATTTGCCTTGGCAGACTCTGAAATTTTGCTATAAACGTCGGACGCTGCCAAATATGGTTAGCCAAATGTTGCAAAATTCAACAACTTGCACCTTCATATTCGACAACTTATATTTATTTTCAACAACATATATTTATATTCAACATTTTATATTTATATTCAACAATACGCATTTTCTTTCAACTTCAACCAAAATTCTTTTCATTCAACAAAAATATTTGTTCTACTTCAACCGAAATGATTTTCATTCAAAAAAAATAATTCTTCAGCTTCTACCAAGATCATTTTCATTCAACAACAATATTTGTTCAACTTCAACCACAATTATTTTTATTCAACAATAATAATTATTCAACTTCTATCATGCATAGTGATTTAATAACATACCTTCTTTTATGACAAAGGTTTTCAAAGTTCCCGGACATTACCTACCTTCATTTGGTATTTTAAACAGTAAAAACGATGAATGTTCTTTTTTCAATCCATATGCAAATTACATGTACTGTAACCGGGTGAGTTTTTGTAACTCGTTTTCTTCTTTGTTTTGCTTACATAACTATTACTTATTAACGATTATGTACATTTTTTAAGTTTTTGCTATTCATGCTGTAATTGCTGTGATCAATGCAAGTTTCGTAATATAACCTTTGGAATCATGTAATTAGAGACACCACATTTTTATCAGTTTAGTTACGTCATCACCGTTCTCGCTATTATTTTATGCTATTGCTGTCATCGCTATCGTTCTAAGCTGTCGTTTCTACAATTGCTAAGCTCGCAGGAGCAAGATCAAAGTAAGTCTGCACATCTTTAGTCGTAATCGTGTCGTTATAGTTTAAGATTTATGTTCCATCGGTATCCTTGATTTATGTTTTGTATCTTAGCTAGTATTAGCTTACATAAGCCTTTTGTATCGTTTTGTTTTTAGGTCGAACCACACAATCACAACCACAACGACTTCACATAACAAGTACATCCCTATTTTGTTATCCTGATTCCTATATTGTTGATTTATCGCTCCTCGACTGATCTTACTGTGACCTGGTTTCTTTGGATTACAATGTGCGTTCGAGTGTTTCAAGCTCCTGTTAAGAGTGCCTGCCTGTAAAAATCAGACAAATTCTTAATTTCGCGGCAAGGGTCGAAAATTCGATTTCGCACATATTCCTACGGTAGACAGGCTAGGGCATGACAAAAACTACTGGATAGTTTTTTTTAGCAAAATATCCTTTTATTTCAAAGAAATATGCAAATTAAAAGATTCCGTTAAAATCGTCATTGGACGCACCATTTTATTAAACAAGTTTGAGAGCCTCGCATGCAAAACCACACTATTCTTCCGTCTTTAAAACACTCAAATATTTTTGTGCAATGTTTAATTGTGCACTGGGTTGAACTTATGGAATGCTGCGTTGTCTTTTTGGGTGCAAAATAATTAAATTTCGAAGAGATGTAATTCATTCACTTAATAGTACTTCTTAAAAATAATTGATTTTCACCATGTGCGAAACCTTCAAATGGATCAAGCTTCTGGTGGTTGAATCGCAGAAGGATGGTCTACAGATTCCTGTAAAAATTTCTTTGGGCAAATGATTGTGAGCGACGCGAGAGCTTTTCAAAGTACATTAAAAATGCAGATATTTGTCCATCCGTCGTCAAATCTCAATTTACGGGTTAGACATATATTTTAGCATGCACCACATGTCTTGAGCTATATTAAGTTGAAATAGACGCAGAGCTGATAATTTCGAAATGTTCTAACCTTATTTGCTGTAAAAGGCAGGTCCAAAAGCCGATTTGACGTGATTGTGTCACCATTCGTCGCACATAAAGCAGAAGTTTGCTTTTGTTTACGCAACGTCCGATGTAGCGTCATCGCCAACTGTCAACTTATTGAATGGTCGAATACCATGAATCTATGACCTTCTTTCGACACATATGATCACCACTGCATCTAAGTCAAAAACGACGAAGTGACTTGTAGATAGTTGCTTGCTTTGCACTACACCAAAATATTACGTCTGATCATCGTTTGATCCGTGATTGCTGCTTGAATCCTTGGTTGTAGTGGTTCGTTATTTGCTCGTCACCGAATGCTGTCATCTCATTTTAGGGGGCAGGGGTAGGACAATTTCTATCCTAATACGTAAGGATCCATAAGGCTTAGAACCGCAGGAAGCACACACGGGTCTTCGCCAGAACTTTTTACTCACCAGTTTAGACTTTTCTCCGCCCCCACTAACTGCCCCTGGGTCTCCGAGGATGACATCTGTAATGATTGTCGTGAGTTGACTCCATGTTCACTAAGAAATTTTTAACCCGATGGTGAAAATATATTCAAGGTACACCAACCCCTATTAAGCGGCCACCTCCCATTTCCCGGAGGGTAGCCCACTGTATATTATGTAAACCAAAAATAATTGCACAGCGCGAAAAGACCTAAGTACGAGTTTAGCCTTACAGTATTTACGCAGGGCATGTAGGTAGCGATGGTCTAGTAAAAGATGACAACAGGGGCAATGGTTAACTATTCATTCTTTTCATTTCTTAATTTAATCTCTTCCCTCTCAACAAGATTGTGTGCTTCCTGTGGTTCCAAGCCTTACGGAGCCTTACGTATTAGGATAGAAATTGTCCTACCCCTACCCCCTAAAATGGCATGACAGCATTGCGTGATGAACAAACAACGAACCGCTACAACCAAGGATTCAAGCAGCAGTGAAGGAGCAATCACGGATCAAACGATGATAAAACGTAATATTTTGGTGTGGTGCAAAGCAAGCAACTATCTACAAGTCACTTCGCCGTTTTTGACTTAGATGCAGTGGTGATCATATGTGTCGAAAGAGGGTCATAGATTCACGGTATTCGACCATTCAATAAGTTGACAGTTGGCGATGACGCTACATCGGACGTTGTGTAAACAAAAGCAAACTTCTGCTTTGTGGGCGACGAATGGCGACAGAATCACGTCAAATCGGCTTTTGGACCTGCCTTTTACAGCAAATAAGGTTAGAACATTTCGAAATTATCAGCTCTGCGTCTATTTCAACTTAATATAGCTCAAGACATGTGGTGCATGCTAAAATATATGTCTAACCCGTAAATTGAGATTTGACGACGGATGGACAAATATCTGCATTTTTAACGTACTTTGAAAAGCTCTCGCGTCGCTCACAATCATTTGCCCAAAGAAATTTTTACAGGAATCTGTAGACCATCCTTCTGCGATTCAACCACCGGAATTTTAATCCATTTGAAGGTTTCGCACATGGTGAAAATCAATTACTTTTACGAAGTCCTTTTAAGTGAATGAAATACATGTCTTCGAAATTTAATTATTTTACACCCAACAAAAACCGCAACATTCCCTAAAATTAACCCAGTACACAATTAAACATTGCACAAAAATGTTTGAGTGTTTTAAAGACGGAAGAATAATGTGGTTTTGCATGCGAGGCTCTCAAACTTGTTTAATACAATGGTGCGTCAAATGACGATTTTAACGGAATCTTTTAATTTGCATATTTCTTTGAAATAAAAGGATATTTTGCTAAAAAAAACTATCCAGTAGTTTTTGTCATGCCCTAGCCTATCTACCGTAAAAATATCAGCGAAATCGAGTTTTTGACCCTTGCCGAGTTATTTTCTATATTTATGGCAGGGACTCTTAAGCCCTAATCTACACGTGGTTTCGCTCCTGGAAAGTCACATCACTTACCCGAGGGAAAAAACTGTCTCAGCCTCCTTGCAAAAGCTTTTCTTTACCGGTTAGTGAGCTCTTTTCATCTCCCACGATGCGGTAACGCAATGTTTGCTTTCCAGGCTTCAATTGTTCGTTTCACTTAAATTGAATTATGCCGACGAGCCAGGTTGGCTCTTTTTTCCAAACTACCTCTTCTCGAGAAATTCCGTCGTACACAAAAATTTCTGCTGCTGGAGTTACTTTAGGCCCGGTTCATACGTCGCATTTCTGCCGTGTCGAATTCAATTCAACGAATTAAATTCGACAGAAATTCGACGTCTGAATCGGCTGCCGCATTTCTGCCGCACGTTCGACTGGTCTTGTCGCATTATCCGACAGAAATGCGACACCGATTCAGACGTCGAATTTCTGCCGTGTCGAATCTAATGCATACATTATCTTAATGTATTGAGCATGCGTAAATGTGTTCCTGCCAAAGAAAAAGAAGAAACTTGGCCATTCTCGACCCAATGCAACCTGAACATATTGCAACACATACTGCTGCGTTGTCAGCCTTCTCCTTCTCGTTCCATTGGCGGACAATTTTTAGCAAAATTAAAGTCCTTCGTCGCTCAATACTTTCGTACACCATATTGAATACTCTACGTTTAAAACATTTTCCGCTGGCCGACATACCCGACGGTATAAATTCTGAATTAAGTGCGACACAAGTGCGACGTATGAATCCACAGTCGCATTTCTGCCGCACTTAATTGAATTGAATTCGACATGGCAGAAATGCGACGTATGAACCGGGCCTTAGTTCAAAACGTTTTGCATGAGTTTATTTTCCTGGGGGTACAATCGGAAAAAAATTTGTTTCAAAATTCAGAATGTCAGAGTGGAAAAAATGTTACTGCGTATAAAAAATTCGCATTTTAATTTTACGTTAATTCGATTACATATAAAATCTTCTCCGCAATTCATTCGTCTTAATTGTACAAAATGTCGGCTAAGCAAAGAAATTGTTCACTTCACGAAATACTTCAGACTCCTTGTGGATCCTCGAGGGACATGGAAAACCATGTTATTCTGTCGGGGTGCAACGCGGACAGACATACTGATAGATAGTACCTCATAGAAGAGGTTAGTCAGGAACTGAGGCCACAACACCCTCTGTCTTACGATGCCTTACTTCAATCTGTGCGAGTGCGCGAAAGAAAATAAATTGAGTTAATTTAATGTACCAATGCTTAAACAAATCTTGCGCCATTTTGAAATTCCATTTAAATCAAGAGACAAGAAGAGAGACCTGATTGAGCAACTAATGAGCTTTTTACAAGAATGTGATTACCGAAGTTAATTTTCATCGAAGTGGAATGAATGCTAGTCAGAGTGCAAGCTCCTCGTTATATTCCACTATATTTGTAACATCAAATCAAAGCTTGTATTGGTGCATACCATGAGGAAATAAAATTAACCTACATGCTCACCTGCAACCCCTCCCCTCCTCCAATTGAACTGAGTCAATTGAAAATCAGGTCTAATGACGAATGGACTGCCTTTTAGTTAAATAATCGAAAGAATTATTCGGTAAATCTAAGTATTCTAAACAAGTAATAATACAATTTCTTAACATTATAAAGCTCTTGGGACTGTTTCTTATTTTACGCCGTCGAGATGGTTCAGAGACGTTTGAGGCACCCTTTCCGAGATTAGTTAAGGCCGGATTTCGCGGGACCATAAGAATAGCTTTTGCAAAGAGGCTGAGACAATTTTTCCTCGGGTAGGAAACAATTATTTGCTCAGACATAAAACTTGTTCTCATTTTCACAATATTTTTGAGAATTTCTTTTACGCAGTAACAGTTTTTCCTCATTGACATTTTGAATTTTGAAAGAGAATTATTTCCGATTGTACCCCAGCGAAAATAAATTCATGCAAAACCTTTTGAACTAAATTAACTTCAGCGGCAGAAATTTTTGTGTACTACGAAATTTCTCGAGAAGAGGAAGTTTTGGACAAAAGGGCCAACCTCGCTCGTCGGCTTAATTCAATTAAAGTGAAACAACAAGTGAAGCTTTGAAAGCAAACATTGCGTTACCGCACCGTGAGTAATAAAAAGAGCTCACTAACCGGTAAAAATAGCTTTTGCAAGGAGGCTGAGACAGTTTTTTCCATCGGGTAAGAAACAATTATTTGCCTTTAAAAATACATAAAAGAAATCAGTTTAAGCATTTGGTCGTCTAATCGTGACAAAAACTCTCCCGGCTACAGTACATGTAATTTGCATATGGATGGAAAAAAAATCTTCATCGTTTTTACTGTTTAAAATACCAAATGAAGGTAGATTTTTCCCGAAATAACGGCTAAACCACGGATAATCTAATTTAAAATCCACAATTTGACCTGTAGTGATGATTATTTTATATCCAATCGTTTACGGTTCATGTTTTTTGGTTACAGGTGGGACCGCCGTTATCTTTGTTTACCATCAAAATGGCGAATATTTGGCAAAATCGTGGAGCTCTGTACGACGCGCAGTGCGGGGTGCCCACAAAGTTTATTCTATATGTTTTTACAATGATGTTAGCACTTTTGAGTCATCATTGATTTGTTTCTAGATCAGGTCCCACATTTGAGAAGATAGCTTTTTAACTGCTAGGCCTTGAACTTGATGAAGAACTCAGTTTCGATATTCATATTGACTCTTTATGTAAGAAGATATCGAAGCGTATTGGTATATTCAACAGAATCAAGGCTTATCTCCCAAGAGCAGAGCGTATACTTTATTATAATTCTTTAATTAAGCCATTGATATTATATTGCAGCGTAACATGGACAAGCTGCTGCAGCCACGACAACATAAGTAAGATATTCAGGCTGCAAAAACGCTGTGCTCGTATTATCCTTGACGCCCAACAACGCCATAGCACTGTAGATCTACTTAATACCTTAGGATGGGTTCCATATTACATCGAGACTGATATAAAAAGATGTACAATAGCTCATAAAAGGATTATGGGTGCTTGCCCGTTATACATAAACGATTTATTAAGACTAAATAGCAGCCAGCACAATAGAAATACACAGGGCGCTAATTTTACCATTTTACCGAAAAGATTTAATAGAGCGAAAGAGGGAGGTCGCACGTTTTCTGTAACGACTATTAAATGTTGGAATCACCTCCCCCTTAAGCTGCGCGCCTCTTCATCTGTAAATATCCTTAAGAACGCTTTGTAGAAACATTTTAAAGTAAGTCAGCTCAAGAATAAGATTTTTACTCCTTTTTTAAATAATAATTTTTAGATTGCGATATTTTAGTGATTATCTTTGATTATTGTTTATAGTAGATTTTTAACTTTTAGTACATTTGAGAAAGCCACAAATTTATTAGTTGATAAACTATTACGTGTCACCCTCGATAAATAAAGTTTTGATTTGATTTGATAACTTCAGGTATGTCACGCTTCACACATTCCGGAGTTTGGTAGGAGGTATTTTAGAAAATTCATAACTCCGGCAAACTTTGACAGAATAAAATTGTTAAAGCGTTAAAATATCGAAGAAAGATGAACCTTTTACATGTAAAACATTCAGCTTGTTACAATAAAAAACTGTGGTTTGGCAGCGTCCGACGTTTATAGCAAAATTTCAGAGTCTGCCTATGCAAATTAGCCAGTTTCGAGGTCGGTTTGAAAACCGTCTCGTAAAAAATGAAAAAAATCGAATCCATTCAAATAAATGCGATGTTTATACATTGGATATAATGGTTGACTTTCACTGAAACAAGTGAGACAATCTCAGATAGTGCAGAGCGCAATTGATAGCTCTGGTACAGTAGTCCCATAAGTACTCACCCCTGCTCGGTTCACTTCCGGTTTGTGTCTACCTTGGTAGTCTGCTAGGGCTTTTCCCCTTTGCAGTGTGTATGTTTCAAGGTCGTATTTTCATTCAAGGTCCAAAAATTGCGTACAAATTAATTACTACTGGTGTTTTACGTTGATTTTCGTTCATTTTAAATTCAATAATACGCTGAAGCAGCAAACGTGACAATTTAGCTCTTCACGCCAACTTTGTAACTTGATACTTTTGTTTTCCTCGCAAAGCCATGTAATATGAAACCCTTGTTTTCTCCAAAACCTACGGAAGATGTCCTTGTTTTTTGGAGATAAATGAAAGAAAGTTAAATATCTGATGTAGTGATGAAGAAACGGAACAGAAACGATGTTGTTTTACTAAAAATGCAAATTTTTACCGATGAACGAGGACTAATTTAATTATCAGATATCAGATAATTATCAGATATCAGGGACAAGTAGCACAGTTTTTGCCACAACGGAAAGAACCAGAAGGTAGTTGGGGATTAGACGAATTAGAAGAGAGTTTAGCTGTAACTAGTAAGTCACGAAGGTTAGGGGAGCGTCTGAAGGCTACAACAGGCAAATGCTGAAAAACGTTTTTGCAGCGGTTAGAAGAGAGCAACAAATTGTAATGTTTTTTAATGATGTTAGAGATGTGAGGGAGTGATGGATTGAAGGTAGTTATAAATGGTATACGTTTAGGTTTGTTGACGTTTTTGGTTTGTAACGAGAGTCTGCGGGGGATGTCGGCGGCTCGTCGCACAGGCGGCCCAAGCTCACAATGCGAGGATTTTTTTTTTGATCTTTATGCGAACGTCCAGCGCGCGAAACGTGACACGGTTACCGCCGACATCTACTATTACATAACGACCGAGTTTGGTTACGCGAAACGTGACCTTCGCCTTGCAGTATGTGGTGGTGTTAGGGTTACAACGGTTTGAATTTATAGAGGTTTGTACGGGGAAAAACGGTAATCGACATTATAGCTGAAATTTTGGTATTTTTGCAATAAAAATGACTCACTTCAATGCCTTGTTGTCTTTTCTATTGTCATCTCGCTTCTCAGCTCGATCCGAAGCCTTTTAAGCGAGTTATCGCTTAATAGTTTTCCTCTACTAAGAAAGAGTAAAGGCTACACACTCTATTCTGGACTGACCCCTGCTCGAAGCGAAAAAAAAAACACTGAAATCCCGCCAGCCGCCCCAGTTCCTCCGCAGAATCATAGTACAGGTTTAAGCGCTCCCTTGCAGTTAAATTCCAAGCCAAATTCATCTCCACAGCGCACGATACAAAGCTCTGAATCGAAGAAAGCTAACCATCCGGAATCAGTGATCATGCTGCCGGCACCATTCGTGGACACATTCGAAACCCGAGCGGAATGCCGGGCTAACAAATTGACCCTGACCAGGGGAAGGGAGCGCACAGTTCTCGACAAGCCAGGTACTTTGCTCCACGGTGCCCTGGGAAGATTTTTGTCCAGGCCGCCAACGGAGCATTGTTGTGACAAGCCAATCAAAGCAACGACTAGACGTGTTTACAAATGTGAGATACTTTAAGAACTGTCAGAGAAAACCCTTTACGCGATCTCGAATAGATAAATCTGTTGGCACTGTCCGTACTGAAACCTATTTCAAATATTTTCTTTGCTACGGAAAAGTACACCGTTAAAGGACAAAATTTGATACTGAAAAATTGCTAAATCTAGAGTAAGACATAATATGACTGTGATGCAACAAAACTAAAGCAAATTTCCTTAGCTATTATGACATGTGCCGCGAATATCCAGTAATATTCAGTGCACACTTACATCTTGGCTAATGACCTTCATTCCTCTACACTTTGCGAAGCAGTATCTCCACAAACAAACTGTCTATTTCAGATCTTCAAAAGATCTTAACATAAACTAGATGAGCTCTGCTGATGATAGTGATCCACGAAGATTTATCTATTCGAGATCCCGTAAAGGGTTTTCTCTGACAGTTCTTAAAGTATCTCACATTTGTAAACACGTCTAGTCGTTGCTTTGATTGGCTTGTCACAACAATGCTCCGTTGGCGGCCTGGACAAAAATCTTCCCAGGGGACCGTGGAGCAAAGTACCTGGCTTGTCGAGAACTGTGCGCTCCCTTCCCCTGGTCAGGGTCAATTTGTTAGCCCGGCATTCCGCTCGGGTTTCGAATGTGTCCACGAATGGTGCCGGCAGCATGATCACTGATTCCGGATGGTTAGCTTTCTTCGACTCAGAGCTTTGTATCGTGCGCTGTGGAGATGAATTTGGCTTGGAATTTAACTGCAAGGGAGCGCTTAAACCTGTACTATGATTCTGCGGAGGAACTGGGGCGGCTGGCGGGATTTCAGTGTTTTTTTTTCGCTTCGAGCGGGGGTCAGTCCAGAATAGAGTGTGTAGCCTTTACTCTTTCTTAGTAGAGGAAAACTATTAAGCGATAACTCGCTTAAAAGGCTTCGGATCGAGCTGAGAAGCGAGATGACAATAGAAAAGACAACAAGGCATTGAAGTGAGTCATTTTTATTGCAAAAATACCAAAATTTCAGCTATAATGTCGATTACCGTTTTTCCCCGTACAAACCTCTATAAATTCAAACCGTTGTAACACAACACCACCACATACTGCAAGGTGAAGGTCACGTTTCGCGTAACCAAACTCGGTCGTTATGTAATATTAGATGTCGGCGGTAACCGTGTCACGTTTCGCGCGCTGGACGTTCGCATAAAGATCAAAAAAAAAAAAAAACTCCTCGCATTGTGAACTTGGGCCGCCTGTGCTCGTCGTATTTGTTTGGTGACGAAATTACGGTTGTAACCTCGTTTAAGGAGGTAAGTGGTAAGTTGAGCCGCGCGAGTATTAAACGTGGCATCGGTAGAACAGATACGTCGTAAGCGGAGTGCTAGACTGAAAGGAATGGCTTTTTTAGTATGTAAGGGATGACAAGATGAATAGAGTAGATGTTGGTGTTTGTCTGTAGGTTTGGTGTAGAGGTCAGTAGATATACTACCGTCGTTAGTCAAAGAGACACTAACGTCAAGAAAAGGTACGTTAGTAGAGGAGTGTGAACTGGCGAATTTAATGGTGGAGTGAATGTTGTTAAGATAATCGATGAAAATTTTTAGGTTGTCTGGACCTTCGGTCCAGATCATAAAAATATTATCGATGTATCGTAGCCAAGTGTGGGGTTGAAATGGGGCATTTTCCAAAGCGTTGGCTTCGAAATAACCTAGAAAAAGGTTAGCATAAGAGGGGGCCATTTTAGTACCCATGGCGGTGCCATGGATTTGAAGATAGTGGTTATCATTAAATAATAATAAATAATAACCGCAAGATTTGAAATCAGGATTTATTATATCAAATCATAAACGTATGATTTGAAAATCAGAATTTATTACATCAAATCATAAATTTATGATTTAAAATCAGGATTTATTATATCAAATCATAAGCTTATGATTTGAAATCAGGATTTATTATATCAAATCATAAACTTATGATTTTAAATCAGAATTTATTATCAGTACCAAATCATAAACGTATGATTTGAAATAATAATTTATTATATCAAATTATAAGCACATGATTTGAAATCAGGATTTATTGTATCAAATCATTAACGTATGATATCATATCACAAAACTTTATTTAGTAAATAACGAAAAAAAATGACAAAATTAAGTTAAATCATTTTTTTTTACAAACGACGCCCCATAAAGTAATAACTAGGCTCTTACCGATAGTATTCGTAAAAAAAAAGCATTAAATGCTTAAAGCAGTGCTTGTTTTTTTGCCAAAAAAGTGCTAAAATAATGCTAATTTTTTTAAAAAGTGCTCGTGGGTTACATAAAAATGCTCACTTTTTCCCGATTTTTTTAAACATAGAATATTACATTTTTCAGATTTTCAGTTACATTTTTCAACAACAAAATGTAACGATCAATGTTTTTTTTTCCATTAGTCCATTCTGGCTGACTTCCATTGTTCCTCGATGACAACGTGGATGACGCCATCTTGGAACGAGTGTGATGGACTGGTTTTCTAGAAGGCAACCGCTGACCTATCAAACCTGTTCCCCAGGTCTCCTCGGCTCCTTTGACTAAAATGAGGGCAAAATGCATCTGGGAAGCTTTGGACGCCATAAATAAAGTCAGATTGTGCTTTTTAACACAAAATTATACAAATAATCAGTCGAAAATCCAAAATAATGCTAGCAGTGCTTCTTGGGATAAAATGTAAAAAAAATAAATGCTCGCGAAGCCAAATAATGCCAAAAAAGTGCTAGCACTATCGGTAAGAGCCTAGTAATAAGTGCAAGATCTGAAATCAGAATTTATTATATCAAATCATAAACTCATGATTTGAAATCAGAATTTATTATACCAAATCATAAACGTCTGATTTGAAATAATATTTTATTATATCAAATCATAACCGCATGATTTGAAATCAGGATTTATTATATCAAATCACTAACGTATGATATCATATCACAAAACGTTATTAAGTAAATAACGAGAAAATGACAAAATTAAGCTAAATCATTTTTTTTTTACAAAGGGCGCCCAGTCTATGCAATAGCGCTAATTAGAATGTATATATTCCTCGTTCTAGAAACGTAAATGCCCCAAAGCGCAAAACAGGATGAATATTCTTCGTTCTCAAAGCGTGAGAATCCAATAGCGCTAATTAAAATGTACATTCCTCGTTCTAAAAACGTAAATTCCCCAAAGTGCAAAACAGGATGAATATTCTTCGTTCTCAAAGCGTGAGAGCCCAAGAACGCTATATACAGTGTATACTCTTCGGAGGCCTACAGCGGGAGAGTCCAATAGCTCTAATAAGAATGTATATTCCTCGCTTTAAAAATGTGAACGCCCCACAGCGCAAAACACGATGAATATCCTTCGTTCTGAAAGCGTGAGAGCGAAAAAGCGCTACATACAATGTATACTCGTCGGAGTCCTAAAGCGGGAGAGTCCAATAGCGTTAATTAGAATTTTTTTTTTTGTATTTAAGGAGCGCTCATTCGAATGTATATTCCTCGTTCTGAAAACGTGAATGCCCCAAAGCGCGAAACACGATGAATATTTTTGCTCTCAAAGCGTGACAAAGTACAGCCGAAAAGCGCTAAATACAGTGTATACCCGTCGGAGTCCCTGGATCGGGAGGGTTCTAAGCGCTAATTAGAATGTTTATTCTTCGTTCTAAACGTGAATGCCCAAAAGCGCAAAACTGGATGAATATCCTTTGTTCTCAAAGCGTGAGAGCCCAACATTGCTATATACAGTGTATACTCTTCGGAGTCCCAAAGTGGGAGAGTTCAAAAGCGCTAATTAGTAACAGTAATTGGACAGAGTGTAGTACAATTCAGGCAGTAATCGCGCAAGTGAAATTACGAGCACGATTAGAATGTATATTCCTCGTTCTAAAAACACGAATTCCCCAAAGCGCAAAACATGATGAATAGCATGAACTGAGGGTTGTTCAAAAATACACGAACTGACACGACTCGTATGATGGCGTCTTCCTTTTCGCACGACTCGTATATAGCGCTCTTGGGCTCTCACGCTTTGAGAACAAAGAATATTCATTGTGTCTTGCGCTTAGGGGAATTCACGTTTTTAGAACGAGGAATTAGGGTGTTTCAAAAGTTTGTTCCGATTTAAAGTTGTTAATTTTTTAACCAAATCAATTGTTTGTTAGAACTTTTTCAATAAATTGAGGTAGAGAATTTATTAAAATTGCTGGCAATAGATCGTTTTTACTGTCACGCAATAAAAAAATAAATCGAAAACCATCCAGTGGAAAAAGCTATGAACTTACGATGTTATAGAAGATAACTAAATAAGACACTTCTCCAAGTTTTAGGCCTGTGCGTTTCCCCAAACTTCAGATATTCGTCGAAATGTTTCGCAGATATTTGCAGAGCCCAGTATGAAAACGCCATGTTGGTGTACCTCCGTGGTACACCAATATGGCGGCTGGAAAATAGTGTAAACATCTGGAACTTACTTTGGCTATCTAGGCGACTGATTATCAGGACTGATCAAACAAGCATTTACATAAGCACTTTTCATAATGCTCTAACTTCTAAAAAGGCTCAAAATCATGAGATAAGAATATATTTTTCGACAAACTCGATCGTAGCCTTGTGTCACGCACCTCCATAACCCTGAAATTCAAATACTCTGGATTCCAAACGAAGCACGCTATTGAGCTGTAAAATTGTAAACAGATATAAATATACCGCCTCTTATGCCTAATGAGGATAAAAATTTTGGTGGCTCTTTAGTTTTGGACTTTCGAAAGTGATGACGTCACGTGAAAACGATCTATAACAATTTTACTTGTCTATTAGATGTCTTTGTTTCGATTTTCGCGCCAAATGTGTACACGTGCGTTTTCCCGACATTTTTTCGCGTCCTTTGTGTATGTTGTTCCTTTCTCGAGTTTGTTGTAATTCTCTGATTTTTTTCCTGAACGTTCTGTTTTCTCTGCCTCGAAAATGAAGTCAGACATTGCTTATGCTAGAGCTCAAGCAGCCATATTACGATCATTTTGTCATTTAGTCAAAGAAATCGCTAAATTATTTAACAAGACGGAACGTTGGGTGAACAAGTTATCGAAAAGAGAGTGCTTCAAAGACAAACCAAGAAGCGGACGATCGTCTGTTTTGACCAATTGTGCTCAAAATTCAATCGAGAAAGTGAAGTACAAACTGAACAATTCAACAAGGAAGATTGCTAAGAATCTTCAGCAGAAAAACATCGAAGTTTCGAGCATGACGGTGTGGAGATACATGACTAGGAAAGGATGGAAGGTTTTCAAGCGAAAGAAAATACCTTTGTTGAGCGAAAAGCAAAGGAAAGCAGGTTTGAGATTCTAGAGATTCGCCAAGAAATACGCAAAGCTGACAGCAGAAGATTGGGACAATTTTTAATTTACAGATAAGTGTCCTAAATATCTTTTCCAGTACTCTAATCCAAAAAACGATATCGTATGGGGCTTGCAGGAATGTGATGTTCCTCAAGCTTTCCAAGTGAAGCAAAGTGCGAAGGTGATGGTGTGGGATGGCATGACGGGTCGTGGGTTCACAAAGTTACTTTCTACCCACAGGCCAAACCTTGAGAGGATTCCTCACATTTGCATTGCGCATCCTTACTGCACATAATTTATGGCGTCACTAGCGCGCGCTCGTGCACGCGCGCATTGAAAACATGGCGGATTTGCCCACGTGATATTTAGTTCTGTCCGTTGAAAAATGGCTATAGCTCACTAACGAGCTCGGGCACCCCAATTTTTTTCCGGTCGTTTTAATCAACTAATCATTAGCTTTGCATGAGAAAAGACTGACGTGATTTCTATTGCTGAAAATTGAAGAAATAAGGAAAAGAGCAGCTGCACTGTAGTCTTTTCTATTTTGCAGTCTGATAGCGGTGACAAGCAATTTGGTGCCAATATTTTAACAAGGATTCAGCTGTCTGTCAAAACTCAAACTTAAAAAGTTTATTTGTGTCCGACACAAGTATTGACTGTAGTTTGAGGCGTGCTTTCATGAGTCTGGGCTCACAAAGATTTTATAATAACTTGGAACGGCGTTCTTGTAATAAGCATGAAATAATGCCAAGATGGGAAACTTTCAATGCCTCACTGCTCCTTAAAGAACATGGGCACCCCCCCTTTTTTTAATGCGTTCGTAGAACGCAGTCCTAATGCAGACTTGAGTCGAGTTTCATGGGACGGTGGACCTTCGTCCGAAGTTGCGACACCGATTTAGCCGCCCCGCAGCAGGGGCAAAACGAATGACATCATCGCCAAACCATGTGCTGTACATTTCTTTCGAGTGCGGGTCTTTGTTTCGTTCAAGTGCGGGTTTTTGTGGACATTTACACTGTAATTTGGAAGCTGTAAGTAGTCAATTTTCTTTTCAAGTCTTTCTGACTGGATATCATGAGACTAAAAGATATCACTGTTAACATTTATCGATGCCTTAAGGAGGTATGTAAAGTATGCCTTCTGATGCGAAAGTAGAGTTTGGCCCTGTTAAACGAAATCGCCCGTCGTCAGCAACAAACAACTGCGTTGACGAAGCTCAACTTCAACTGCGTTGTTTCGCTCCTCTGCCTGAGCTTTGTTGTCAGAAATCCAACTTGCCGAGTTGTGTGGCTCGGAAAGCGGCCGTGATTTGTTTTCATAAATTTAACTCACCGAGTGGTGTAGTTCGAAAATTGGCCATAATTTGTGGTCAGAAATCTAACTTGCCGAGTTGTGTAGCTCGGAAAGCGGCCATGATTTGTGGTCAGAAATTTAACTCACCAAGTGGTGTTGTTCCAAAACTGGCCATGATTTGTGGTCAGAAATTTAACTCACCGAGTGGTGTTGTTCCAAAACTGGCAATCATTTGTGGTCAGAAATTTAACTCACCGAGTGGTTTAGTTCGAAAATTGGCCATGATTTCTGGTCGCAAATCTAACCATCTGAGTTATGTAGCTCGGCATTTAGCCATGATTTCTGGTCGCAAATCTAACCATGCGAATTATGTAGCTCGGAATTTAGCCACGATTTTTCGTCATATGTCCGGAAAATTTGGTAATACAAGTCATACACGACTTCCCGTTAAGGCCTCGGTGAATAGTTTTCTTTGCCTTGAATATGAAAAGGAATCAAGATTGTGTGGATGTAGTGCTAACTGTAATGCTGAAGAAGGCCAAGAAATAAAAATAATTGAAAAGAGTAATTGTTTATCTGTAATTGCAAGGGATTTTACACATTGTAAGACAATCCGGTCTGTTACAAGAGAAAATCAGAGAGGAACAAGGGATAGAGAACCTTCCCGGATTCCTGTTCGCAGAGTTCTTTAAAAAGTTTTGAAGACAAAATTAGTCAGACAAAAAATCGAATTATTCTGAAAAATAGTGTTCCACACGATTCATTCATTAGATTTCTATGTTGCAATTACACAAGTATTTGTGCAAGTGGCATGAACGTGAAAATTTCTTCAGTAAATATGTTTTTTTCTTTAGAATTTGAAAATATGTCGTGTACGTGTCACTTCGTACAACTCTGACAAACACCGAGAAGAGTGTGTGTCACTGCCAGCACTAAAATCACAGCTACATGTCAATTCGGCAATTACGTCTACTTTAAAAGGTGTTTTTCCCGATGAGAATGTTAGAGGCAACTTGCCCTGGGATCATCTATCTGATAAACTTAAACACATCAGTTTAATGCCACATGATGTTGGTGGCAGTGGTGATTGTTTTTTCAAATCATTTTCCCATCAGCTTTATGGAACTCCTGATTTACACTTTCAAATTCGTTTGCCGGGAATAGCCCATTTAAATAATCACCCAGAGTTGTATGCTGAAAGTATTGTTGATGACACTTGGGAAAATTATGTAAAACAAATGTCAAATGCAGGCACATGGTGTGACAATGTAATTATTCAGGCAGTAGCAAACTCACACAACTGTGTCATTCATATTACTGAGTCTGATTCTAATAAACCTGATGGTACAATTATTTATCATGCATTAACTACATATCATGAGAAAAAGCAAACAGTGATATTACTTGGATATATAAATGGGTTTCACTATGTGTCAACAGTGCCCCTCAGTAACTGTGGCAGTAGTAGTTCACCAAAGTACTTGTTGCAAAAAAGGAGACAAAGTTTGGAAGATATTGTACTTTAATTTCAAGACCTATAATATCACTCCCACTAATTATAGTAGAGTAACTGACAATAACACTTTTCTATATCACAAAAGGTTTCTCTGCTACCTTTTAAACTAAGCCTGACTTGTCAACAAGTCAATTTCCACCATACAAAATGAGCATAATACATATTGTCTTGTTTAAGTTGTTGAGTTATAGTTCAATGTATACTATACAAATACTTTTGGAATTCACCCTCAGTGATAACTACTCTACTGTTCGTTATTTTGTTCAAGTTGTGTAGTTCAAGCTTAAACTCACAATTAAAAATACTCGTTAACTTCACTTTTAGACTGTGATAATTGTCTTAACTGCTCTTCTGCAATTACCATTAATAACCAATTCTGTCCTTATAACAATCTTTCAGGTATGTACAACAATTTACCATATACCCTGACAAACTTACCACAAAACAAACTACACGTGGTACCTCACGAATGACGAACCAGAGCTAAGCTAATCTAACATCACCCTTTTCTAAAGTAAACATATGCAAATGTGCTACACAACATATTTGTTCCTATGGCCTACCCAAATTCATTAGCTTTGCATGTACCTCTACACCTTTCCAATAGACCAGAATGTCAACCTTGCCTAAACACCTTTACACGAACGCACTCATAATCTATGAATACTTCTAGTTTTATAATTAAAGTTCTCATATGATAAATATTCAGTGGACAAAGTTTGAGCAAAAATCTATTGACAGTTTTATTTCAGGGGAATGACCTTAACTTCCGAGTGCTACATTACCCAAATCCTTGAGAAAGAAGTGAAACCGTTAACATCAAGGCTTCAGGTGACAAGTGGCCCGATAGAGAGGAAGTTGTTTAGCTCAAAGAAAGAGATGACATTTGTTCAGGATGGAGCACCGGCTCATACTTCAAAGGCAACTCAGACGTGGTGTCAAAAGAATTTGCCAAACTTTATAGCCAAGGATGGCTGACCAGCGAACTCTCCTGATCTCAATCCCATTGCGAACATCTGGAGTATCATTGACGAGACAACCTTCAAAGATCAAGCCCCCAAAACGATGAAAGAGCTGAAAAGGCGATACGCTTTGCATGGAAAAATGTGACTCTTGAGTCGCTAAAGGAACTCGCACATTCTATGCCTAGGCGCTTAGAAAATGTCATTAAAAATAAAGGCGGGCATTCTGGTTATTAATAATTTGAATGATTGAATGAAAAGTAAGCCAAAAATAATATACCTAATTTTCAAAGAGGTAGGTTAATAAATAATGAAACGTTAGAAGAAAACAAATCGGAACGAACTTTTGAAACACCCTGTACATTATAATTAAATAACGCTTTTCGACTCGCCCGCTTTAGGGACTCCGACGAGCGCTTTGGGGTATTCACGTTTTCAGAACGAGGAACTGATACATTCTAATCAGCGCTATTGTACTCTCCCGCTTTAGGACTCCGAAGAGTATACACTGTATATGGTGCTACTGGGTTCTCATGCTTCGAGAACAAAGAATATTCATCGTGTTTTGCGCTTTGGGAATTGACGTTTAGAACGAGGAATATACACTCTAATCAGCGCTTTTGGATTCTCCCGCTTTAGGACTCTGAAGAGTATACACTGTCTATAGCGCTAATGGGCTCTCACGCTTTAAGAACAAAGAATATTCATCGCATTTTGCGCTTTGGGGCATTCACGTTTTCAGAACGAGGAACATACATTGTCCTTAGCATGTTTGTCTCACTTATCATTCGTATGTAATTATGTATGCAGTTCACCAACTGTACGACTCGTAAACCATTGTTTCACGACCAGTACGAGTCGTACGAAGTCGTACGGGTCGTGGACTTGTATACACACTTTAAGTCTCTCTAATGACATACAGGTCACCAACTGAACGACTCGTAAACCATTGTTTCACGACCTGTACGGGTCGTACGAGTCGTACGGGTCTTTTTCAGCCATTCCCGGGTCGTATCTGTTCGACAGTGTTGGACGAGGATGGAGGGAGTATTGTAGAACCCAACATGTAAGTCGCATGCGTTCTAGCATCGTTAATGCTATGTTTCCGTGCGATTTTTTATGTGCAATGTTACGTGACCGAGTTTTTTCTGGTAGCGCCACTTCACCCTTTTTAGTGCAAAACTGAAACGTTACTGTGGCTGCGTATCTTTTCGAATTACCCATAGGTCGGTTCAACAAATACCATCTGCTGTTTTCAAATTAAAATAGTGTGTTTGTCAGGGTTCAAATAAAGAACGGAAACGTATAGCTTCTCCTAAGCGGCTTTTCTTTAATTTCTTGCTTTAATCATAAAAATTACAATTTCCTCGATTTTGATTGGTTTAAAATGCTCCTATTTTCCACTAATTCACTTGCCAAGTTGTTATCGGACAGTGTTATTGGACAGTTTGTTATTGGACAATTCAATAAGCCAATCACATTCAAAGTTGTAGTTTAAATCAGCCAACCACATTCAAAGTTGTAGCTACGTGCGTGCGTGCGCTTGCTTTTGTGTTTTTGGCTCCTAATTGCCGGTAGGAGGCGCGGTGGCCTAAGAATGTTTACATCTCCTTTGTTGGTATTTTAATGCAAATTTTCCCTTGCTTTCATAACTTGGCTATTCTTCTTTTCTCGGAAATTGTAGTTTTTTATGGTTAATTGGTAATAAGACTTCGTGTCGTCCAATTCGGTCTGTAATCATACTCGTGATAAACAAATCGGACTCCCGCTGCGCGGTCGTCCGATTTTGTTATCACTCTTATGACTCCATTCAGTCTTATTACCATTACTCTTGTTATCGGTAAAAAGAAAATTTACGTTTTGAGTAAAACAAAATCGTTTCTCTTGCATTTCCTCATCAGATGTATAACTTTCTTTATCTCCAGCGGTGGAAGAAAAACAAGCACATCTTCGACGTGTTCTGGACAAAACAAGGGTTTCATTTTACATACCAATTCGAGGAAAACAAAAGTATCAAGTTACAAAGTTATCGTGAAAAGGTGAATTGCCATGTTTGGTGCTGCAAAGTATTATAGATCGTTTTCACGTGACGTCATCACTTTTTAAAATCCAAAACTAAAGAGCCACCAAAGTTTTTATCCTCGTCAGGCATAAGAGGCGGTATATTTATATCTGTTTACAATTTTACAGCTCAATAGCGTGCTTCGTTTGGAATCCAGAGCATTTTGAATTTCAGGATTATGGAGGTGCGTGACACAAGGCTTACGATCGAGTTTGTCGAAAAATATATACTTATCTCATGATTTTGAGCCTTTTTAGAAGTTAGAGCATTATGAAAAGTGCTTATGTAAATGCTTGTTTGATCAGTACTGATAATCAGTCACCTCGAAAGCCAAAGTAAGTTCCAGATGTTTACACTATTTTCCGGCCGCCATATTGGTGTACCACGGAAGACACCAACATGGCGTTTTCATACTGGGCTCTGTAAATATCTGCGAAACATTTCGACGAATATCTGAAGTTTGGAGGAACGCACATGCCTAAAACTTGGAGAAGTGTCTTATTTAGTTATCTTCTATAACATCATAATTTCATAGCTTTTTCCACGGGATGGTTTTCGTTTTATTTGTTAATTGCGTGACAGTGAAAACGATCTAATAAATTTTAAATGAACGAAAATCAGCGTAAAACACCAGAGTAAAATTTAAAGGCTGTCGTGACAAACAGTAATTGTAAGAAATTTTTGGACCTTTAATGAAAATACAATCATGAAACATACACACTGCTAAGATTATGTCTTATCGAGGTTTGTATCCGTTCATATTCTGTAAGTTGAAAGGCCCTAGCAGACTACCAAGGTAAATACAAACCAGAACTGAACTGAGCCGGGATGAATACCTGTGTGACTACCGTACTAGAGCTAACAATTAGCTTCAATTGCACTCTGCTCTATCTGAGATTGTCTCACTGGTTTAGAAATGTGTGATCGTAGAGACGTAGAGCCGTAGAGCTGTGATCGTAGAGGCGTAGAGTCGAAGAAACGTAGAGCTCATTATCTACAATGTAGAAATGTGTGACGTAGAGCCGTAGAGTTCATTATGTAGAAACGTGTGATCGTAGAGCTGTGCAGTTCATATCTAGATGTGGGATCACAGAACCATAGGATATGATTATGTAGTCTAGCAAAGATGATTAACGAAAGAGTTCAGGTGTAGGGCTGAATACAATCTGCTACAACAGACCAAAAACCGTTGCTAACCATGGCAACATGCCACTGTTTTTTAATGCAAACGCAAGAGAAGTAAGGCGATAAAAGTGTAGCAGTGTAATGCCCTTCGAAAACTTCTACAGCTATTCGATCTTCATAAAATGGGCTGGGTATACCCATATATTTCACATGCCTTGTTTTAGTGTGTCTTCTTGGATTCTGACCTCATCCATCTGTTTAAGTGGCTTCTGTCATTCGTTTCTCCTTTCCTCTCCCACAAAAGTCAAATTGAGTAATGAATTTGAGAACATTTACAGTAAATTCCTCCCTGAATCAACAAAGACAAAAAAGTTTTTTTACTGATTTTATCAACTGAGGAAAATGTGAAGACAAGAAAGATCATCGCAGATTTACACAACTTAAGAAGTTGTGAAAATTAAACCTTGAATGGGATTCAAACCTGTGACATGTGGGTGCAGCACTCTACCAACAACTCCTTAAGTTATGTAAATTACTGTGCATGATCTTTCATGTCTCTACATTAACTAACTATTAATTCATCCATACCAATATTTGTTTTAAATGAGCATTCCAAAGAACAAACATAGTCTACAGTAATGTCGCACAGTTTCCAAGCGACACCAGTATCCCACCAATTTAAAAATAATTTTAATTTTTCTGTCATTGTTATTTTAAAAGTGGTACTATGATCAAATTTTTACCCCCTGATTTTTCAGGTTAATCACATAGAATTCTAGGAAAGATTAAAGATGCCGTTTACCGTTTACAAATATCTGCATTGGTTCCGGAGATATTCAAGTTTGAAAAATGAGTAAAATATGCAAATGAGATGACTGATGAAGTCATACACTCACCCAAATGCTACATCAAGTATATAAATAGCGCTATCTTGGTCAATTTGTAGCAGAAACCATTGAAACTTGGTAGGCTAATAGTTCTAAATACAACACACCTACAGCTATAACAATTTCCGTTCCCATGGCAACCCACTCTATTCCAGTCCCCTCTAGCCTGATTTTAATATTTTAGTGATTTTAAGGTCATTCCATTGAAATAGAACCTGCACTGAGATTTTTGTGAATCTTTGCCTATTGACTGTTTATATTATAGGAACTTAAATTTTGAAATAAAAATGAGGGGTCCCCATGTTCATTTACGAGCAACAGCATCTTGTTTATACCCATATAAATCCTTATAATAGCATCATGATTGTAGTCACGATTGCTTGCTAAATTCACGTTCCGGACGATTGCTTTTTGTTCTACTCTGAGAATTGGTCCATATTTATTTTACACAGAGAAATTTATTACTCAATTCAAAACAACATAAAAAAAAAATGATAGGT
>NC_138146.1:10724511-10794511 GCF_964199315.1 Orbicella franksi
TTTGGAATTTGAATCGCCTGGGTAGCGGGTTAAATGAATGGAAACAGGAGTCACATTTAACTAGAGAATGTTGGTTTCAAATGAACAAGGGCGAAGGTCAAAACACCTCTTAAAGGTTTTTCTTTTTTGTTTGTGTTGTGTGTATGTTCCTATTTTCTTTTTGGTTATTATTATTATTATTATTATTATTATTATTATTATTATTATTATTATTACCGTCACCGTCAACGTCACCGTCACCGTCACCGTTAGACCTTCAGAATTGGAGACCAATAACACCGTTAAATACTGATTATAAAATTGCATCTAAAGCCTTTAGCTAGACGGATTGAAACAATTCTTCCAAAACTTGTACATCCAGATCAGACAGGCTTCATGAAGGAGCGATATGTAGGTGAGAATCTAAGAATCATCAGTGATGTTCCCGAATATACTAAGAATGAGGAATTAAAGGGTGTCTTGTTTCACTTGACTTCAGGAAAGCATTTGACACTTTGGAATGGCCATTTATAAAAAGCGTATTCAGTTAAATCTTTTTAATTTCGGGGAAAGCGTAAAGCGGTAGACTAGCATCTTTCAACACTGATGTTTAAAGTGCAGTTGTCAACAACGGGTTTGCAACGAATTGGTTTAAGCCAACAAGGGGAGTCAAAGAAGGCTGCCCCTTGTCACCATATCTTTTTGTTTTGGGTACGGAAATACTATACAATAAAATCTGCCAGAGTAAGCTGGTTAAAGGAATAAATATTTATGGAAATGAAGTTAAAGTGAGCCAATTTGCAGATGACACTAACCTCTTTTGCGAAGATATTACCTCTGTTGACAAAGCTCTCTGTTTAATTAATGACTTTGCGCCAGTTTCTGGTTTAAAACTCAATGTCAAAAAGACCAAGGCACTTTGGTTGGGTAAATGGCGCAATAACAGAACGACACTGTTGCAACTGTCATGGCCACGTGATCCTGTTAAAATTCTGGGAATATACTTCTCGACAAAGCCAACGATCACTACAATTTCAACTTAAAAATTCAAAAACTCCAAACCCACCTCGATATGTGGAGCCCAAGGAGCCTCACCTTATTTGGGAAAGTTTTGATTATTAAATCTTTACGATTGTCGCAAATTCTGTATTCAGCCTCTAACACCAAAGTGCGTAAAGATACTATCACAACTGTTAAAAGGAAACTCTTTAGTTTCCTTTGGAACAAGAAAAAGAATAAAATTAAATGAGAAGGCCTTTACCAAGATTACGATAAAGGTGGTATTCGTATTACCGATGTAGGTCTAATGTTTAAGGCCATGTGTTTGGCATGGATACCTCGTCTGCTGAAAAATGTAAACTGGAATTGGAATTCACTACCCAAGTTTTTCCTAAGAAGGCTGAGTGGGTTAAAATTTATACTACGCTGTAATTATGTGATTTTCCTTAATTCGAAATTACCTACCTTCTATAAGGACATGCTCTCCTTCTTCGATGATCTTAAAACTCTGTATAATTATAATCTGGGCCAAATAGTTTTATTTAATAACCGGGAAATACACGGCAAGCCTTTTTTCATCCAAGCGTGGTTTTCAAAAGGGATTATCTTAATAGGTGACCTGTTAGATAAACAAGGTCAGCTACTCTCATATCAAGCCTTTAAAACGAAATATAAATGTAAAATTAACTTCTTGAATTGCTATCAAGTTAGAAGTGCTATTCCGGACAGCTTACTGGCCAAGACAAAGAACAATAACTTGGAACCGTTCTCCAAGAGCATCTTTCTACAAAACCACTCAATTTTCGATCTTGATAGTTCAACGAAGGTAAACTTTGAAACTGCCAAGGTAAAGGATTTCTACTGATTTTATTGCTGGAACAAAAAAGTTAATAATGATCCACATACTGGACCAAATAAATGGAGTAAATGTATGCCAATATGTGCAAAACAATGGGAACAAAATTTTATTTTGACTAAACAGGTTTCCAGAGAAAACAAGCTGAGGGGATTTCACTTCAAATTTCTCCATCGAATCGTTGTAAATAAAAACGAGCTCTGTAGATTTCGTATCAAAGACTACAGCGAATTCCTATATAGTGGATAACAAGATTCGATAGAACATACCTTCTCAGACTTTTTTTTTTACTAAAGATTCCTTGTCAAAAGTGGTGAAATGGTTCAATAATTGTAATCAGTCTTCTTTTAAACCGTCAAATCAAGAATATTTATTTGGGATTTTTTTCCAATCCTGCCAATAAAGAACTTCTGAAAAAATTCAACTATCCCTTGCTTTTAGCTCGCTATTTTCTCTATACAAATAAGTTACACAATAATTCTCTTCTCATCACAGATTTTGTCAGCAAAATCTCCTCTAAGTACAGGCTTGAAAATTTAGATTAAAATTTACATGCAATGATGCTCCTACTCTGGTCTACTCTGGTTAAGTCATTATTATTATTAAATCTCTTTATTTTTATTTACTATAGCTTCTAAATGTATCACTTTTGGAACTGTTAAAATTGTAGTTTATTACATTGTATTGTATTCAGGTTTCTGTGTATCAATAAAGGATATATTTTCACAAAAAAAAAAGATACAAAACAGGACTGAAGAGCCAAAACAAAATCTTTTTAAGCCTTTATAATTCAATATTACTATTTTTTGAGCCATCGAAAATCAAACTTTCATTTTAAAATCACGCAAACTACGAAAAACGCTTAATCCCAAGATCATGACGTTTTGATAACCAGGAATATTAGTTGACTTACCTCCTGAAAGTGGATTTTATTCCGAGAAGTAAACGCCGAGAATGTTCATCTTATCTCTAAATAATCTATATTGTGCGTATCGAATTAAAAGTGTTGGTCTTTTGTGGATTTTACTACTTGTTTTGATGGCGTTTTTAACTACAAAATAATAAAGTATGGCTAATTTACTTATGATAAATGCTAGAGTTTTTACAAAATAATAAAGTATGGCTAATTTACTTAAGATAAATACTAGAGTTTCTGCTGAGGCCCAGTTCGTTTCGGGAGATGAACAAATCTGCCGAATGAAAACATGATTAATTTTTTTAATTTTGCGAGTGCCGTTTTAGTACGCGTAGCTTGTTCAAAAGATTCAAACTTCTTTCATGTGCAGCAAAGCTCTGGTTTGAATGAATTCCCTTTCGAAAAATAATCCACTTTTTTCCTTCCATACGTTTCGCCGGGATTAAGGGAAGAAAATACAGTTCATTTGAAGCCTTTCGCATCACTTTCTCGTCGACTTCGTTGATATCGCTAAAGATTGCAAGAAAGATGATATCGCTCGTAAACACCGGCTCTTGTGAATTTGCCCTTGGGAAAGCGGTGAAGGGTTTTCCTTAGTTCGTCGAATTTTGAAATAAAGGAACTTTTTGATATAGCTCTTGAGTTACAAAACAATTACTTTGTACATAATTCAAGTGCTGTTCACGAAGTTTTTTGCATTTGAATAAATTGCCGCATCTAAAAACCGTTCCTAATCAAGCTTATTAGCGAATTTAAAGTGCACCTAGCCCCCCAATTTTTTTTTCGCTAAAACAAATCTAGACTTTATTTGAAGCATTTGGGCGAAGAAATTTTTGCATTTGGTTGAATCCTCGATTTTCTATGCCCTTTCAAAGTCGCGATTAAGTGTTTCACGACCGCGTTTTAGGGAGTCTGGGGCGGCGGTACCTGATGACGTCTACCCAGGAACCAAACACAATAGCGCCTCAGTCAACTCACTGTATTCGCTCGAGAAAATAGAATGCAAAACTAATCGTTCCGATGTATTTTGGGACTAAAACGTCCAAGTTTTGTCTCAGAATCATTTCTTTTTCGTCACTGGAGTCAGAGTTAAGTTTCGATTCGGAAGGCTCCGAAATAAACTTCGATCGAGCACGTTCGACAACTGTGAACTCACTGCTTAGAGCTTTGAGAGCAATTTGCAATATTTCAAGCGACGACGGGGAAGACGTCTTTGCGGACGAGCTGCTTGTATATTAGGAATGGAAAGCTAGATAAGAAGTGGAGGAGCAGGCAAACGAACAGCAGAAAAGAAAACTCAAGGACTGCTTTGGATGGTAATTTCGTCAACTAAATATAAGATTCCCACGCGTGTTTATAGCCCGTTTACATTTGTCCTTACCGAGAATGTATTTTGTCAAGGTTCTGTTAAATCCAGTTTGTGTTTTACTTTCAGTTGAATGCTTCATGTTTATAAGAGCGACGTACGTGTTGCAGTTTTCGAGACTTGACGACCTCCAAAACATTGGCTTCGATCGATTGAAAATCGTATTGTTTGGACCTGTATTTTTGAAGCTGCGGGAAGCAAGGCGGAAGGAAACATTTCATACAATTACCGATTTCACATTGTCACACGTTTTAAGTCGTAACTCCAAATAACCAATGTAAATTGTTCTCAAAGTTTGCAGTGAAATTCGTCGGATAAGCGAAAAGGATGTGTTCCCTAAGCGGTCCGCAGATAATGTTACGCGGTCATATTTTCGACGCTATTGCACAGAATCTTTGTCACACTGCCGATTTCCAAACCTTCGAAAAACTCTGTGAGTCTAATAATTTTGTTATCATGTAATTCTAGAGGATTAATCTTCGACTTTCATCTAAATCGAAAGAGAAATAAGTGTTGGTTAGCGGGGTACAGTTGCGATCTATTTACGTATCAGTACAACGCTTCTTGATCATGACCGGATCACACAACTTTGCCGGTTATGTTATAAATACTGCGGGATTGGAAGATATAGGTTGTCGGTGGTATTTCTACAAATTGCTGGTTAGCTTTAAGCAGAAAATTTATGAAAACAGCGTTCGAAAGTCTGCGGAACAAATTCCAGTGAGAGTTCTTCAATGGTTCTCACAGATTCAGTTCGCTTGTTTCAGTTCGACAAAATCAACCATCGTTTACGTCTTTATTGCACCATTAGCCGATCATCGCCAGTAAATTGTACAGTATACCTTTCTTTAAATCTGGAATATTGCTGCAACAGCCGATAGCACCTCTGGAAGGCGTTTCTGCGCACTTTTCGAATGTGTATTGCACCATCCTGAAGGAGATGAGAGGAAATGAGATATCCAACCTTCCTGGGTAGACGTCACAAGAGCCGCTGGACCCATTCTCCTCAAACTCGGTCGTGAAACAAAATGGCGGTGTTTTGGAGCTATTTTCGAGATTTCGTCGTGGCACAGAAAATCGAGGATTTAACGGAATCCAAAAATTTTTTCGCAGAACTATTTCAAATAATAAGTAGATTCGTTCTAGCGAAAAAAAAATTTTGGGGTGAGGTGCACTTTAAGCTCCAAATTATTTTATGGAATTTGAGTTTCGCAAAACATTGGCTGTGTTTTGTTCCTTCATTGCTCATTTATCTCTCTAGGTATCAAGAATGCTTTCTTACCGACGAAAGATCGCAGAAAAGAAAATTGGCCCTCCCCCCTTTTTTTTTCGTTTATTGTCGAATGCGTTTTCTGATTTTGGGTCGGTCGGTCGGAAAAGAAAAGAAAACAAAAATAAAATTGGAAAAGGAGTCTGGAACTAGGAGGCCCGGTACCTCAGTATAACATCCGTGGAGCCTGAAAACAACAAGGTGTGGTTACAAAGTCATCCACATGGGCAATGGAGGAAGGAAAAAGTCGACGTAGTTGTTAAAATCAAACGAGAACTGGGAAAAACTAAAAATCTGTAAGGCAAAAAATTGCTTGTTTGAAATAATGTGTCATTGCCTTCATTGCCTTCTGCGTAACTTTTTTTTTTTGAAAACGCGAAAATCTGGGTCAGTCGGACGACGCTAAACAGAAAATCAAAGGAGACCTATGGCCAAACTCGTGGATTAGGTAATCTAGAGATGACACATATTGGTGAACTTGCAATTACTGGTGTATTATTAAATGCTGTTAAAACAAGCCGGGTTTGTACCATGCAAGGTCGCACTTAACTCACAAAGTAAAGTGGATTTTTTAGGCTTTTTTAGGCTTTTTTCGTTGGCTTTTTTTTGCATACATATTACAAAGACATACGTCCAGAATAGCTAGGGTGGCAAAATTGCAGCAGAATATGGAATGATAAAGGCTAAGGGTTCTTAGGTCACAGAGGACACTCCTGCCCAACAAATCATAGAATACTCTCCACCCTCCCCCGCTTCCCTCACACCATGATCTTGATGTTGATCTGCCAGCTGGAAAAATTTGCATGTATTCAAATCGTACGAGTTCACAAACGTTTTTTATTGCATTTCATTCAAGGTTATAAGTAAGGTTTCTTATGAGACAGCACTTCTTTTCCAATGTGGAACCGCTTGTCTCTATATATATTGTACGTAAAATACATCAAAATAAGTAGACTCTTTTGCAAGCATTTTCAGTGTTGATCAGACAAATCTGTCGACCATAAATATGTGTTCCAACAATAATAATAACAGCTTTATTGAAGTGTCAATGTATTTAGTATTAACTAATAATTGGGGACAAGCTCACAGGGGGTTTCTTTCCCTTTGTTATCTTTTCAATCAGGAAGCAAAAGTGTAAACATAAGCAGGGTAAAAATCATTTAAGCTTATCAAAATCAAGTATGTGGGAGTTTCTTTCCAAGTTTATGTGCATTTCACATCCCACTTAGAGTTCAGATCAATGTACTAAAATAAACAAGACAAGTACAGAGAACACAACTTTAATCTACACTTAACTCGAGGCCGGTTGAACATGGACAACTCAACATGAAAAACTTAAGTGTTTAAACTGCAAAGCGGCGCGGTGAACGAACGTCCTGCTTGATTGAACGTTGGATCTCACAGCAGATCTAATCAGCCAAATACGAAAAGTAAAACGATAATACGTCACTACTGCAAGGTTGACACAACGTCGTAGAGTTAAAACAATATTTCGGCTGGTCTCAGGTTTAGATGTTACTAAATTATAAAAATGAAATTACAATATTACACAATGGTACCGATGTTTGTCTTGCATTCAATAGCTGTTTCTTTCATTAAAAGTTGTTCGTTTCGCTCATATAAGCTCATTAAGGTCGAGGAATAAAACACATTCTCATCAAAGCTTACCACATTAGCTTTTCAGGTCACTTTCCAGCAAACGAATGCACATCTCCTGGTCATTTTGAACGCCTGGACGACTCAAATGCACCTGAAATTCAGCCTTCAAGTTGGCCATAGTACTAATTCGAACATTCGGAGTCAACTCCACTTCAATTTAGCAAAACACCTAATATTAATGGTCGTGTAAAAGCTACAAAACCATCAATATTCGGGCTGGCACGATGCACGCATTGAGTAGTAGGCTCGCACTGACTGCACGGTTACTATTCCAATATGGCGTCGGGCGCGACAAAAAAAAAACACCACTTACAATGAAAATACTTACAATACAATGCTACAGTACAACATTTATCTACTACTTACTTGGTTATTGTTACAGTACTTACATTCCAGAAAACTTTTTCCCCTCCCCTTTTAGGCACAATTAACCCCTTTTACAGTTTTTACAATAACCTCTTGGATTTCTACCTTACTTAAAAAAAAAAAAAAAAAGCCGCTGATAATTTCACATTACTTATATTTCTACCAAAAAAACAAAAATAATGCTATTTATTACAATATATATATTTTTAAGTAGTTACCACACGCTGTTACATCATGCTGGTGCACACTTTTTAACGACTTAATGATTTTGTTCCTAGTTGATCTGAAATATTGTGTCTAGATTTGGGGAAGCATGCTCATTATAAAAAGCTTGTACAAGATAAGAAACAACAGAGAAAAGGGAAGAGGAACAAGGACACATAAGAACACAAACTACTAAGGAGGCCGCCAGTCCAGGTGTGAGGTTTTGGAAAAGAAGGGAGTAAAATTGTAAAGAGAATTGAATGGCAAAAGGGGAGCTGCTAAAAGAAAGAAGTGGATTGAAGTCACAGTTCATTTGAATAGATTCCATTTCGAATTGTATTTCTTAACAGTGTTTGTCTTATAAGCATAACATTTTTCGATTTCTTGACACTTGAGGAAACTTTGTGAAAATACTTGTAAATTCGGAAGAGTATTCTTTATTTTAGATGAATAAATGTGATCTCTGCCAATTAGAAGTGCATGGTGTAGAAGTATATCCTCTGTATTATCAACTAGTCCCAGGCAGATTGGTAGGGTCAAAGAAAAGTTCTGTGGCTTTATCTGATACTGTATCAACCAGTGTTGGATGTTTTGCCAAAAGGTTTGAACGAATTCACAGTCCCAGAAGAGATGAATCGGGCTTTCTCTTTTTTGTTCACAGAAAGCACATATGTCTGTTAAAGAGATACCTATTTTATAGAGATAATCATTCGTTGCAATTCTTCTGTGAAGAAGCTTAAATTAGAAAGTCTGAAGTTTGGTTTCTTTCGTGCAATAGAAAGGCAAAATATATGACTTATCCCATTCTATGAAGTTTTCGTAATTTTCGCAGTCAGCAATCCATTTACTCTGGCTTTTATCAGGTGATGAAGTGATTCCTTTGACAATTAACTTATACGCCTCATTGCAAAAGCTTGAGGACGATAGTAACTTTTGACTACGAGTAAGTTGGTCTCCAGAGTTCATCGTAGCCTGGTCCTGAAAAGACTTCTTTAATTTTGCCAGGACGGAGACTACACCATAGTACCTTAAAAAGGTGGTATCAACTTTGCAGCGAGTTTTAAAATCCTTATACTTTAAAAAGTCAAACTTTTGATCTAGCAAGTCTTTGGCCTGATTAACTCCCGCACGAGACCAATCAGAATAAAAGATTGGCCGGTTTTCAATTCTTATAAGGGAGTCGTACCAAATTGGCGCATTGCCGAAGTGTGTTGGGTTTTCTTCATGGATTAAATTTGACCAGACTTCGATTACTTCCTTGATAAAAGAGTCCTGAATGTTTAAACCAGCTACATCAGCTTGCTTCAAATTACCAGTCAGAAGTAATTTACCCTCATGTTGTTTAAGAAAAAAGTCAAAAAGTAGTTTCCATTTTGCTTGATTGTTGTCATCAAGATACTTCTTTACCCATTTTGATTTCAGAGCATGATTGAAGGATCGAATGTCTAACATTCTTAATCCACCATCTTTATATTCGTTTAATATCACACTTCTTTTAATTTTATCCCCTTTCCCATCCCACAGAAAATTGTACAGAAGTTGATGTATTTCTTTCAGATGAGATTGCGAAGATGGCAAAGATGACATGATGTAAACAAGCTGAGATGCAGCTAAGCTTTTAATAACCGTAACTTTCCTTAGCAGAGTTAATCTTCTAAGCTGCCAGCAACTTAAGATTTTAGAGATTTTTTCCTTCTTTTCCTGGTAATTTAGCATGACAGCTTCTTCCTTACTAATCGAAAACCATACTCCAAGGGCTTTGACCTTCCGAGAACTCCACTTGATGTTTTGAATTATTTCTAGTTAGGGACCGTTCATTTTTTATGAGGGAGGGGGAGCTGGTGGGATTTGGGAAGCACCATTTAAAAATCGCATGACCCCCCCTCAGCTTACCAATTTTTTCACATGGCCCCCCCTTATAGCGGTCATTTTTTGGGATGACCCCCCCCCAAAAAAAAAAAAAATTGAACAAACAATATTTAGATTTCAACTTTTTTAATATTTCTCTATTATCCCCCTACTTCACGTTATTGTGCTCACTATGAAGACAATATTTACAATCTCTATACGACAGAGAGCTGTTGTTTAAAAAACAAATCAAAAGAAAGAGAAGTCAATTTCGGATCTCCTAGTTATGGCTCGCCCTGAGCGTGTGGCATTTGGCCTCTCATTGGCATCTTCCTCATCTGAATTGATGAATGCAAGAATGACGTCACTTGAGTCATCTTCTCCCCCAGAGTCAATGGCATCACTGTCATACTCATCATTGTCACTTTCATCCGTTTCACTGCTGTCAGCACTTGCCCTGTTGTCATTTTGTGTCAATGTCCTGGCATTTCTCAGTGTTGGTTGGCTAGCTCTGAGAGGACTCTTCTGCTGCAAGCATGAATGTCTTACAATTGCCTTTACTTTCTCACTCTTGCTGCTTTTCAAATGCTGCTTCAGCCCGTGGTGGTTTGAGTACTGGTTTAGTTCTGGAACACGTAGCTTTTTAAGCTTGGTTAGACCTTCGCACAACTCAGTCCAAGGATAATCCTCCTCCCTACTTAACTTTGCCTTTTCTTCTGCTCTCTTTTTCCTTTTAAATTCCAGCACTTCAGGATGCTGAAGATAATCCACCACAAACTTCGATTTGAGAATAAACTTATCTGCAAATAGAGCAACGCTCTCTGAGTCAGATAAAACCAGCCTGCCACTTCCATGCTCTTTCTTCTTTATATTGTTAATCCAATCGGGGAAAGAGCGCATTACTACATGAGCATCATGAAAGAGGCTCATTCCAAAATGCGCAATAATGGCGAAAACGACGAGTCGTTTAAGAAAAGGTTTACAGCTGAACGATCCAGGCAGTTTGACATCTTACAAGCAAAAGAAGCAATTTTTCTAGGTGCGGATGGCTGTTCAGAAAGGGCGAGTGAGTTTTCCATGCAAGAGTACCAGTTGAAGCCCAGTGATGGAAGAAAACTGAACTTCTCCATCAAAGAGCACAGAGCAATGGTGGAAAAGTTGAATGTCATATTGAAAGATGTAAAGGAACACGATTCCACACTCTTTCAGTCCAATGGGCTTGCTTTAAAGCAGGGCGAAGAATTTGCCCACAGTTTTAATGTAAAACATATCAAATGTACAGAAGCTAAGTTGACGAAGGTCACGCAGGACATGGAAGCACTAGAAAATAAGAAGAGCAATTATAACAGCATATTCAAAGGCATACTCAAACAGCACATCAACAAAAGGAGAAGGAAAAAAGAGAACCGCAGAAAGTCAAATGAAAGAAAGAGGAAGCGGACTGAAAACAACGTCCAACGAGTTTATGGAATCTGTGTTGGAAACCCGCTAGGAAATGATCTTCCACAATGCCTTGTGTACCCTCCTAGAACGGCCGTCCCGGAAGAGTGTCTTAAAGTTGAGGATGTTGCCACGTCGATATTTAGAAGAGATGGGCCATACATCGCCCAGCTCTTGGAAGGGAATTATTTCACCAATGCTGCAAGAAGCAGAATCACCACCAACCTTGGGAAGTCAGAGATTATGTTTACACCTTCATGTACCCTGAAGAGTACACTCTGACGGAAAGCATTGCTGCTTCTTGCAGCATTGGTAAAAGAGACTCCCATAGCAGCACAAGCAGCGACGAAGAACTCGACGACAGCGGAGATGAAGATGAGTGCCGGTGAAAGTTGCATTCGAAAATAACAGTGTTAAATACTTCTTTTCAGTAGCTACAAATGCTTTTTGTCGCCAAACGTTTTTTTAAAGCAGAAGGAAAGTTTGTAATAAATTTGTATCCTGCCTTCTATGTTTATTCTATAGCAATTTTTTTGATATTCAAACATTATGCCATTTTAAAGTTTTACTAAAATATTTCACGTGACCCCCCCTTTTTCCCTTATTTTTTTGGGATGGCCCCCCCTCGAAAGCCATTTTTTTTCGCATGGCCCCCCCCCCAAATCCCACCAGCCCCCCCTACCTTATAAAAAATGAACGGTCCCTTAATCCGTTTGGTTTTTAAAAGATCCAATCCAGAGTGCCTCGGTCTTCTCGTAGTTGACTTTTAGGCCTGACAATTTGGCGAAGATATTAAGTAGCAAAAGGGATCTTTCTGTAGAGGACTTTGTACCGTCCAATTTAAGCGTGGTATCATCAGCATACTGGCTTATTTTGCATTCATTGTCCGAAATTTGAATACCACGAATTAATTTATCTCTTCTTACTGCTGCTCCAAGGATTTCAGCGCATAAAATAAAAAGGTAAGGGGACAGGGGTCAGCCTTGACGCACACCTCTACCTAGATTAAAGAAATCTGAAGACCAGCCATTGTTTTGTATACTGCTGCTAATGTCAGTGTAAAAGAGCTTTATCCAGAGTACAAGAGAATCTCCAAAGTTATAATATTTTAGAGTTTTTTTCAACAGAAGACCATTCAAGAGTGTCAAAGGCTTTTTCAAAATCGATGAAAAGGAGAAGTCCTGGAATTTTTCCGTTATCTGTGTAACTTAAGATACTATTTAACAGCGTTATATTTTCACCAATAAACCTGTTCTTTTGGAAGCCTGTTTGATCCCTGTCAATCACCGAAGGCAAGGTTCTTTTTATTCTGTTAGCGATTGATTTAGCAGCAATTTTATAATCACAATTCAAAAGCGAGATGGGTCTCCAGTTTTTTATGTAACATAGAGATTTATCTTTTTTTGGAATCAACGTTAATAATCCTCTCCTCTGTGATATGGAGAGAAGGCCTTAAGCATGGGAAGCGTTAATAGCGGCGAGAAAAATGGGCTTAATGTCATTCCAAAAGACTTCTTATAAAATTCAACTGGAATTCCGTCCGTTCCAGGTGTCTTGTTGGATTCCATAGTTTTTAAACTTTCCAGACATTCTGCAGCCGTTAGCAGACCTTCACAAAGTTTTCTTTCTTCATCACTTATTGTACAGTGGTTCTCTTTTTGAAAAAAAAGGTCTTCACCAGAAACGTTTTGAAAAGAGCTATTGTTTGACGCGTACAGTGCTTGATAAAAGCGTTTCGCTTCATTTAGGATTTCTTCATCTGTGTTTTGAGTGATGTTGTCATCGATTTTCAGATTTCTTATTGTTTTACTATGCCTTTCCTCCAACTTAAAGAAATACTTTGTATTTTTCTCCCTTTCATTGTACCAACGTGTTCTGGACCTGATAATCGAACCTTGGGTTTTGTAGATGACCATTGCTCTAGGCTTTGTTTCTTAATCTCTAGTTTCGTGCGGATCTCACGCTTCTCAATTTCGGAAAGGTTATTTTCAAGTTTGCGTTCAAAACACGTTTCTACGCTTCGCGAATCCACGAGTTTAAAAAAGGGGATGGCCATATAGCGCTCTAAAACCTCCCAGCATTTGTGTTTCAGGAAAAGATATTTTGCCGTTTGATTGTTCATTTGCCTGTTGCCTTTTACTTTGGGTACATTTTGCACATTAAATGAGCCCCTTTCAAATCAGTTGGGTAATCTATGTTAAGTTTTTTTTTTTTAATTTCGCATTGAATGCGGTACTGCTGTTCATTCAAGCACGACTGAGTTGAGTTGCTTTTCGTCAGAGTCAAGGATAGAGGAAATATCATTCGTAAACACTCTCTCATGCAGTTGTTTGTTCATTTGCCTGTTTTCTTTTACTTTGGGTTAATTACGAACATTACATCGGTCGCTTTCAAATCAGTTCGGTAATCTTGGCAAAGTTAAAAATTTTAATTTGCATTGAATGTACTACTGTTGTTTGTTCAAGCATGGCCACGATATATTTTCCCGCTCGCGTTGCTTTTTGTTGAAGACTCAAAGACGGAGAAATTTGGTTTATTTGCCTGTTTTCTTTTCCTTTGGGTACATTTTGAACATTAAATGAGCTGCTTTCAAATGATTTGAATAACCTTCATGGTAGAGTTGTTTATTTCGCATTGAACGCGGCGCTGTTGTTTCACGGCCATTCGCGCTCGCATCGCTTTTCGTTGACGAGTCAAAGACATTGAAAATATCGTTCTTATTAAACACACTCACTTCATAAAAGAATAGCTCTACGTTCAGTTTGTCACGTCAACACCCTGGCTGAATTGCATTTATTTCAGAGTGACCCCTGCGAGATGTAGTTCTTGAGTTTGAAATTTTATTTGTGATGGCGGCCGGTCGAGTGAAGACACATTTGACTTATTAATCTAGACGGTGGTACTTTAGGATTATTAATCGATTATTAAGTGTGGATTTTAGGATTATTAATTCTAAAATGATGCATTTTAGGATTAATAATCCTTAAGTACCACCTTTTGCGATTAATAAGTCAAATATGTGCATCTTAGGATTAACAAGCATTAAAATTTCACTATTTGAATGAGATTAAATTTTGATAAACATTTCAAAATAAGAATGAGCGATAGAAATTTTACACAACGTTTCGATGTCGTCATGACATCATTATCAAGTGACAAGAAAATAACGGTTCAACAGTGTTATATATGCGGTGAGAGGTGTGATTGTTCATTAACATATTTGTTTAAACAAATAGTTTCGCGCGGATGGAATCCGATTGCGTGTTCAGGCTAGGTTTCTTCTTTCTAATAAACAGCAGTTCGTAAATCAAACAATCCAGTTTTCCGTTGCATTTCTTTAGGACAGAAAAATTATTGGCAAGGTCGTCGATGTTATAAAGGCGGTGATCGTTCTTTAAATGCTCTCCGATTGCGGAGAACCTGTATTCATCAATACGTTGGTGCAAATGCCGGCTGGTATACCCGACATACTCTGCATCGCACAGATCACATTGGTAATTGTACACTACGCATTGTTGATTAATTAGAGGTGGTTTTGGTTCACGCATCTTGAGATCTTCACAGATTTTGCGACTCTTGAATATTGGTTGAAGAGTGTGATCGATTTTCTTCTTCAGGTCAGATTCTGTGGTTCGTAAGATTCTGCCAAAGGAGATTGCCGATTCCGTTTGTCAGAAAGGCTCACGCCTTGCCCACCTTTATGGTCTTCCAAAGACACACAAAGAGAAGTTATCAATGAGACCAATCCTGTCTGCCACGGGTACCTACAACTATGCCCTCGCCAAGTGGCTTGATGAAAAACTGAAGCCGCTGTCAGTTAATCGCTACACGATTTCTGATACGTTCGCTTTTGCAGAAGAGATTCAAAACCTAAAAGTCGACGAAAACGACATTTTGGTATCCTATGATGCCACGTCTTTGTTTACTAATGTACCACTTAAGGAAACTATCGAAATGATCGCCGAAAAAGCGTTCGTAAACAACTGGTTTAACGAAACACACAAGTTAAACATCACTCAGCCTGACCTGATCCAACTTCTAGAAGTAGCAACTAAGAACCAATTGTTCCAGTTCGATGGCAAGCTTTATGAACAGACTGACGGAGTGGCAATGGACTCACCTTTGGGACCCCTTATGGCAAACGCATTTCTCTGCTCCATCGAAGAGAAATTAGAACATGACAACAAGCTCCCAGAGTTTTATAGGCGGTACGTCGATGACACGCTTGCCACGGTGAAGGATGTGCCAGCAGCAGAAGCCTTTTTAACAACACTTAACAACTGTCACCCATCCATAAATTTCACAATGGAACTAGCTTCTGACAACAAGCTACCATTTATTGGTATGGAAATACTTAAGAAAGGTCACAAAGTGGAAACCAGTGTTACCGGAAGCCAACAAATACCGGCCTACTACTCCATCACCAAAGCCATGTGGACAAAAGGTACAAGAAATCGCTCATTAAAACCATGGTAAACAGTGCTTTTCACCTGTCATCCACATGGGAGTCTTTCGTGACTGAATGTGATCGCCTGAAGCTGATGTTTGTGAACCTCAAGTACCCTGAAAGTCTAATTAACTCCATCGTTTCTCACTTTGTCACCTCAATGATGACCAAAGATCCTCTCGTGCCACCTCAACTACCCGTCAACGAAGATACTGTTCACCGAGTGGTATTGCCATTTAAAGATCAAACGTCGGCCGATGCAGCGAAAAAACAACTGTCTGACCTGAGCAAGAAAATCGATCACACTCTTCAACCAATATTCAAGAGTCGCAAAATCTGTGAAGATCTCAAGATGCGTGAACCAAAACCACCTCTAATTAATCAACAATGCGTAGTGTACAATTACCAATGTGATCTGTGCGATGCATAGTATGTCGGGTATACCAGCCGGCATTTGCACCAACGTATTGATAAACACAGGTTCTCCGCAATCGGAGAGCATTTAAAGAACGATCACGGCAGGATTTCCGTATAACCCCATACATTTATTATGCATACAGTTCTTTGTTTAACTAAACAATAGCGAAAACAATAGCGCTCCTTTGAGACTTACCTGATTTGAATAACTCTACTCATACTTTTAGACAAACTTTTTTTCGAATTTTCTATCTAAAATACGCAAAAACGGAACGATTTCTTGGAGACTTAGAATAACTTTACGAGTGTTAGGTCTAAATTACGGAAAACCGAAACGAAATTTCATAATTTTGGGCGCATTTACCGTATTTTTAAACTGAGCGCAGGCTTAAAACTGCTTAAAATAATAGCGATTTAGACCTGTTCGCTAGTTTAAAAAAGCTTAAAAATACTGTTTTAGGCCTAAGCAAAACCGGCTGCTTGCGGTTAGCTATAATCTGTTGCGCGGGTGAGCGACTATTGTACTAATTTTGTAAATGTAAACAAAGTGAAATAAAATTCTAGCTTACCTGTCGCGTCTCTTCGCGTTTTTTCCCCCTTGAATTTCCTTCCTCAAATTCAGACCCATGCGATGAAGTTGTGTATTTTGTTTCTTTCCTCCATGAAGTGGCGATCAGATCACGAACAGTGCATACAGTGGTACGAGGAACAATTTACGCATCTTTGCGCACTTCGTATAAGTCGGCGATATGCTTGATAATGTTTCCAAAAGGATTATCTCCATAGTGCTGACGCCACAACCATTGCTGTAGATAGCTTTCGAAGAGATCTTTGGATGTTCCTGTACGAGGCATACTTCGTTTGACTCCCCACCATGTATTTTCAATGTGCTGGGTGTGCGCACCTGTGTCTGGGTCTACGATGTTTAGGCTGTGGTTGACTGTGAGAAGCGATTGGGAAAAAGAAAGAAATCACTCCCCCCCCTTTTATTCACCAGGGACCCACACATGCGATGCATATTTTCGTGCAGCGTGCAACATACGTTAAACACATGAATAAGTAAACTGTAATGTTAATTTTTTGGAATGCGAACGAGTCAAGTAAAATAAAAATTATTTTTTGAAGGGGTAGTTCTCAACTAAACCTCGTAGTGTAGTGGTGTAGAAGAGAGACTGGTAAGCGAGAGGTGTGCGAAAGGTAAGTGGTTCGAGACCTGATGGGGTACAAGAAAATGAAGGAAAAAAAAATCCGTAAGGAGCCTGAGTAATATGGAGAAGAAAAAGAGAGAGGAATAGAGCTAGGGGACGAAAAGAATCGGCGAAAAGACAACGCGCGATAGCGCGCCACAGCGCGCAATCAAATCCTCTTTTATTCACACAGTAAGTAGTAATTATCAATGTATATATTCAATACCTTAGGGAGTTGCTATTGTCTTCAAAAACAATAGAGTGCATACATAATTAATAATTCTGCATGCATAATAAATGTATGGGGTTATACGGAAATCTTTCCACGATCACCGCCTTTATAACATCGACGACCTTGCCAATAATATTTCTGTCCTAAAGAAATGCAACGGAAAACTGGATTGTTTGATTTACGAACTGCTGTTTATTAGAAAGAAGAAACCTAGCCTGAACACGCAATCGGATTCCATCCGCGCGAAACTATTTGTTTAAACAAATATGTTAATGAACAATCACACCTCTCACCGCATATATAACACTGTCGAACCGTTATTTTCTTGTCACTTGATAATGATGTCATGACGACATCGAAACGTTGTGTAAAATTTTTATCACTCATTTTTATTTTGAAATGTTTATTAAAATTTCACTCCAGAAATAAATAAACACCTGTTTAGAGTAATAATTATTTTGTCACTAAATCCATTCGAAATGGTTCACCACAATCAAGTCAACATTAAAAGAAACAACTGTTCTCTGATGTTACAAGCAAACTTCTTGGTTGAGGACCTAGATTGCGAGCAGTCTCTCTTTTGCTCGAAAATCCGTGGGGAAGAACGCCACACAAGGGGGCGGTGGGTTGTGAGCGTGCGATTGTGACATATGAAGCCGTGAGCCGCCCGTGCTACTTGTGGTGGAAGCCGCTCGCCACTCGCATGTCCCACTGGCAGTCACACTTGTTTTGCTTTCTTCATTGCATTCTTTCCCACGGATTTCCAAGCAAAAGAGAGACTGCTCGCAGTCTATTGAGGACATCAAGATCAACAATGTTTAGTTGCTCTCGTGGAGTCTAGGAGCCTCTAGAAGAATGATCTTGTCGAGGGGACATTCCAGGACCGCTGACTTGGTTTTCAACCTGTCTCTTCTCACAACCCATCTCTCTTGTTTGGTTTTACTTCGAGGATGCGACCAAGGGGCCACAAGTTTTCTACCACGAGTAAAATATCTCCAGTTTCAATGTAACAGCTTTATCTTCTCACCTTCCAGATACTGACTTTTAAAACCAAACTCCAACCGAGTGGAATAAAACCCCACTATAGTCCGTGAGCCAGGCAGCCAAATTTAGGCTGTCGGTATCATTCAGGGTGAATAAGTTTCCTGGTGTTTTTTGAAAGACCCTGCTATTGTAGACTTGGAAAATCCATGATAGCACTGGATCGATGGTAGCTCCTCCACGCTGACTGCATTTATTTGCACCTCCTTCCAAGCTATAGCACATTAGGCCCGAGTTAATGTTCAATTATATGCAATTACAAATGCTTATAGAATGCAATAAAATTAACTGTGGAGACATAATCATACTTTTAAGAGTCTACATAATGTGTTTGACAACATTTTGTTTAATACGCGAGCCTGCAAATTTTGGTCAGCAGTTTGTTAATTTATGCCATGTCTGAGAACTCTGTTGCTTGATGTATCCGCCATTTTGAAAAGGCCAACTTCGTTAAGGTAAGTGTTTAAACTACAAGATATCTATCAGTCACTTAATTATTCCACAATGTATGAATTTTATAAACATTATAGTTTTGTGTACTCTTAATTTTGAATGAACTTTGTTTTGATTGCAAAATACTTTGTTTTGATTGCAAAATAGCATGACAAAGACGACAGAGCTGAGGCACGCTAGATACGAGATGTTCAGTAAAACATAATCTAGGGTACAAACAAACAAAGAAAAACAGTCCATTTCTGTCGTAGTAATCAATAGCTGGAAATATCTTTAACCTTCTTCATAAAAACTGTAGTATTTTTTTTTAAAACTTGCCCTCCTTTATGCAAAAAACTCTGCTTCTCGGTTTTTTTCTGATAATTCACCTTTTATCTACTTGGAACTTAAATTGTACTGTGTCTGTAAACAAATCAGCTCCCATTAAATCTTTTTTAAACTGTTTTAGAAATTAGACTTTCAGTTCGATCTAAAGTTTGAAAATACTCGATCTATTACTGAGTGCTAATTTACTTGTGCATCTATAACGTATATGAAATCGTTGATATCATTTACGCTATTGTTTCAGAGTAAATAATAGATTTATTTAAATTCTCCATTTACTGAGCTTGCGTTTGCCATTCAGATTGAATGGAAAAGGACAAGCACCAGTGCATAATACACTATACTGCATGTGATAAGGAGGAAGAACATCTTGTGTCTCCAAAGGACATCAGATCTTGGCTGGCTTTGCTGGAAGCAGCCAAAGTTCGAAATCCTCAGGCAGTTTTGGTTGTCGCCAAAACAGTCGAAGAAAATCGCATACCACCGAAAATGTAGAAGTCTGTTCACTATGAAAAGAGACTTAGAATCTATTAAGTGAAAAAGAGAAGAGTCAGTTGATGAAGACGCCAGTCCCACAAAAAGGCAGTGTAGGAGACTATCCACCGAAGGGAGAGTATATAATCCTGTATGCATTTTCTGTAATAAGGTTAAATTCATGAAAAATCCAAAGTCAAGGGAGAAACTCATCCAGGCTGTACAACTGCGGGCAGATACGAGACTCCGTCATTGTGCAATATTAAACAATGATGCAAGAATTCTTGCCATAACTAGCAGAGACATAGCGGCCGCAGAAGCCCACTACCACGCTTCATGCTATAAAAGTTACACTAACATTAAAACCAAAGAACGTGATCATGTAGGTGATAAAGAAGTGGACAATTCGTCACAGGTAACTGAAATGCTATCATACGAAGTAGCTGAAGTAGAAGCATACGTACAACTTTTTCATTACATCAGAAACGAGGTAATTCCACGTAAGAAGGTCGTACCAGTTGCCCAGCTTACGGAGAAACTGGAAGCGTTCATGTCCAGCAAGGGTGAAGCTCTCAAAACTGCCACAACGAAGAACATCCGTAGAAGGCTTGAGTCAGAACTGGGCAATTCTATCCATATTTTCCCAAATGATTCCGGAAAGTTGCTGTTAGTTCCTGATAGCTTATCGTTTAAAGATGTTGTCCTTGATAATGATAATCTCCGTAAAGAGCTAGCAATCTGGAAGGTGCAGCTAAGTGATGACAACAAGATAACAGAACAAGCTTCATTACAGATTCGGGAAGTTATAAGAAGAGATATGAAACCGACTGCCTGGTCTTGCCACCACCCGTCTGATCGGTCAAATGCTGTGTAAATGCCTACCCAGCTGCATCGTTTTCTAGTTGGACTGCTAACTGGAAACCCTCAGAATGAAAAGCCATCAGAGAGAGTGTCAAATCTCATTTAGTCATTTGGTCAAGACCTAATATATGCTGTCACATGCGGTCAGCATAAGCCTCCCAAGCATGTGCTCCTTCCTTATGCTGTCAAAACATTAACTGGAAACACAGAGATAATCAGGATACTTAACAAGACTGGCCACGGGATGTCATATACTCAGCTTGAGGAAAACGACACCGCTTTGCGTCTACAAAAGCTGACATCAGGTCTGGATGAAAGAATGTCACTTCCCGCCTCCATTAATCCACAGGTCTTCACAAACCTTGCCTGGGACAACATAGACAGAATCGAGGAGACCTTGTCAGGTAAAGGAACATCCCACCGTGTCAATGAAATCGTTGTACAGCCCAGGGTCTTCGATCTACCACGCATTGACAAAAAGAAACAGAGGACTTTGAGCACAGATCATCAACCCCAACTTGACGTATATGTCGCTGGCCCTCGTGTGGGACCACGTCCTCTCAAAACCAAGGATGACTATGCTGGTGAAGCCAACAAAGCTGTGACAAATGCAGAGCAGAAAAACATGCTATGGATCCTTGCTAGGCAAGTCAATTCAGACGTCCAAAAGGTGCCTAGTTGGACCGGACTTAACATCCAAACAAGGGATCAAGTTCAAGTAACACCAGATGTCGTAGAGTATCTCCCGACAATAAATGCTCCAGCAACAGAATTAACAACAGTGTTTGAGATCCTTAACCAGTCAGAGGAAATCAGGAAGAAACTTGATCTATCATCAATTGTCGTTGTCATGGATCAAGCACTTTACGCAAAAGCAGCGGAAATTGCATGGAAGCAAGACCAGTTTTCGAACTTTGTTTTGCGAATTGGAACATTTCACACGATTTGCGTTGCATTGGCTATTCTGGGGAAACGATTTAAAGATAGCGGTTTGAAGGACATCTTCATTGAATCACAGATAGTTGCTGAGGGCTCCATAAGTGGTGTCATTGATGGAAAGCATTACAACCGTGGCGTGCGGGCACACAAGTACCTGTATGAAGCACTGATGAGGTTAGCATGGACTGAGTTCATGAGAAGGCTCGAAAGCAGCGATCCCAATCATCGCATCACAGTGGCGTCTTTTCTTGAGCAGGTGGATACACTGGCTAATAATTTGAAGGAAGAGAGCTTAGACCAGCTGCTTCAATGCCCAGTCCTGCCCCCAAGTGATGACTATGTGGAGAGAGTTCCTGAATCATCTTCATCAAAGTAACGGTGAACTTTCAGCATTCTGGATGCCATATGTGGACATGGTAGAAGGAAAAGTTCTTGGCCTGTTGCGAGCATCTCGTGAAGGTGACTGGGATTTACATTTCCATTCCATACGAATGATGATCCCTTGGTGTTTCGCTTACGACAAGGTGAACTATTCACGATACCTGACTCCTTACTTTGCTCAGATGACAAATCTCGGTGACAAAAATCCTAAAGTACAGAAGGCATTCAAAGAAGGCAGTTTTGCCGTTCAGTTAGCCAGCAGCAGTCCCTTTGGGAGGATTCCAGTTGACCAGACAACTGAGGTCACAGTTAACAAAGATACCCAGAGTCCTGGTGGAACCACACGCTTTAGCTTAAAACCTGCAACTGTTCAGCGCTACTACCTCACAGCTGAATACCGAAGTGCATTTCTTGGGCAGCTAAGAAACATGGCACAAAGATCCAACTCGGAAACGCAGCATACAGAGCTTCAGTAATCAAGAATAAAGAGAGATGAGCTGGCGGTTTCGTCCATAGTTGACCTCATCCAAGGCTGGGTTAATCCATTTTCCGAGAGCCAAGAACTGATTAGCATTTCAACTGCAAAGAAAGCCCCCAGAGAGATTGCCACAGAGCTGAAAGCAGCACACGCGGTTGGTGAAAGATGTTATGCAAAGTTTAAAGACGAGAGGATGGAGAAAACTCCTCAAATCAGAAAATTCCATGACCCTCTGAAGACCAACAAACTTAAGACATTTAGTGACATGAACTAGAAGAAACAGGTGCAAACCAAGGACCGATCGATTATTTTGAAAGCAGACAGGTCCTTGTTTGGAAGAATCATAGTTATCGCACAAGAACGAAGCTTGCAGATGAATACCATCCTTTCACACCCTCTTGGACCACTTCCCTGGGCCTTGTCAACTCCAGATGGCCTTCTGAGAAATACCAACAAGGCCTCCCTGGCATCACTGTTACAGAAAAATTTTCAGTTCTCTGAGGAAGTCCCTGTAAATTCTGCTGCAGTTATTGATGGCATGTCTCTGGTGCAAAGGCTAAAGGAAGATCAACTGACCTTTGGTGATGTCGCTATGACTGTTCTGTCTATGGCAATGAAAGAAGGGGTGTGGTGTAACAGAATAGACGTCGTATTTGACACATACAAGGAACTATCCATTAAGAACTGCGAGCAGCAACTGCGAGGTGAAGAGTCAGGACACCAGCTTGTTAACATCACTAGTACACAGATAGTTAGGCAGTGGAGGAATTTCCTGACAAGAGTGAGCAATAAGGCGAGTCTTATCACCTTCATCGTCAACGAGTGGAGAAAGGAAGCATGCAGACAGAAGTTGGAGGAGAAACTGTTGTGTGTCAATGCTGGTGATACGTGCTACAGAATCACCGCGGAAGGTAGTGAGGTTCCAACACTGAAGTCTCAACAGGAAGAGGAAGATGGACGACTACTGCTCCACGCTTCCCATGCAGCTAATGAGGGCTTCAACTCAGTTCTTGTCTGTTCGGAGGACACTGATGTATTTATCATGTCCTTGGCATTTAGCAATGAGATAGGAGCTTCCCTGTTCATGAAATCTGGAACTCGTACACGGACAAATGTTATTGACATTTCAAAAGTTGCTGCCTCACTTGGTCCAGAAGTGTGCAAAGGTGTTCTCGGAATGCATGCATTCACTGGATGTGATACTGTGAGCGCATTTGCAGGAAAGGGAAAGGCACAAACACTGAAGCTATTAAAGAAGAACACAAGGAGCCGAGAAGCGTTAACAGAGCTGGGAAAAGAGTGGGGCCTATCTCCTGAATTAACAGATAAATTAGAGGAACTTACTTGTCGTCTTTACTCTAGTAACACGGTCACCACGAAACCAATGAGCTGAGGTACCAGCTGTTTTGTTCAAGAAGAGGGGGGATAGAAAGCCACCAGCTCCCTCCTTGCAGAGATTGTCTTGTGAAGCACGCAAGGAGAGCAAATTATCAGGTTGCCATATGGAAACGACGTTTAGAGAAAGACCCACAGGTTCCGACTCTTGTTGGACAGGGATGGAAGATTGAGCATGAAGATGGTGTTGTCAAGTTAGTTGTTGACTGGATGGACGTAACAGCAGCATCAGAGGCCATACTTGAGCTATTAGCGTGTAACTGAACTAAAAAGTGCATCCCCCCTAAATGTGTCTGTGTCACAAATGGCCTAAGATGCACTGATATGTGCAGGCTTGCTGAATGTGAGAACCAAGGTTCTGTTCAAGAGATCGATAGTGCCGATGATGACGATGGAGTGAGCAGTGATGAGGAATATTAAACTGAACGCTTAAGAAGTTTCTGTGAATTCTCACAAGTACTTTCTATGTATGCCAACTGGTAAATATAGAAATTAGGTCACGTGACTCATTTACTTAATGATATTCTTAGCTATACCCACGTTAAAGAACATCAGAAAGAACGTCAGAAACATTAAAAAGAGCAGGTTGAATTAAAGTGGATTGGAGTGCCTCGTAGTACAGTCTTACAATTGTCTGTCATGTAAAAATGCCATTTTAAAGGCCCTGGTCACGTGTCCAGTGATGTAAACGACGGGATAAACAACACCTTCTGTTTTGCAGATTTTGATGGACATTTAAAGCTAATGAACACACATATGTATGTCAAACCAACATCAGCCTCGTTTCCGTGCCAAAGTCGTGCTCTGGTCATGCGACTAATGAAATAAACCATTTGTAATTAAAAAAATGTATGTGTGAAACAATGGTACTGTTGTGTATGTGTTCTGTTCATTTTGGTGGACATCTGAAGCTACTAAGCACAAAACAAGCTTCAGCCTCGTTCCCATGCCTGAGCCACACTTTAAAGAGCACTGTTATCGACTAGCTACCATAGAATCATTGCTATCATGCTTTTCCCTACTATTTATGGTCTAATTTACTAGAAAACCACCATAAACCTTATTCACCCCGGATGATACCAACCAGCCCTACTGGCTCACGGACTACTACAACAAAACCTGTATTAAGCGGACCCCATATTAAGCGGACACCCTCTACTAAGTGGACCACTAAATTTTCTTCCCGCATCTACTGTAAAATAAACCTGCAATCAGCGGACACCTCTGTTAAGCGGACGTGGACCCCAATATTAAACCATTTTGTTGCACGAAACCTGCAATAAGCGGACACTTCAAGGGCTTTTACTTCTAAAAGCTCAGCTCAGACACCTTTAACATAGTTCAGCGATGTCGTTTCAAAGATATGTAGATTAAGAGATACCTATTTTATAGAGATAATCATTCGTTGCAATTCTTCTGTGAAGAAACTTAAAAATTGGACAGTCTGAAGTTTGGTTTCTTTCGTGCAATTAACCATAAATGAAAACGGGATTTTTTTTCCCTGGATCAGAAACTCCAAAAATGATCAGTTGTGAGCATGTGATTGTTCAGCGTGTGATTTCACTATTTTTTCTAGTTACATTTTAACAAACCATACCTAATGAGTGTACCCAAGATTGTAGAAATTACGTACGTAATATATCAGGGACTTTCCAAGAGACGATTGTACAAGGAATATGTAGGAAGAAAAGTCAACAACTCGTCAGGGTTTAATTTGCGCCGAAATTTTGCCTTTGCATGTACTCCCACCCTATCCCCCAAAGTAGTAACCTGGCTTGAACCCGCGATCCAATCGAAAAACCCAGTACCTGATCAGCAGTCAACTTCAAAAAACCGCGCCACCTCGATGAGCTCTTGACGTGAGTCCGCGATATGGTCACGTGATACTGGTCAGCGGATACCTTGTTCTGACAGCTGTCAATTAATCATAACATGGATGTCCAATATCAAAGATGTACCTATGGTAATGGTGCTATTCTCTTACTTTTCAAGGAATGTGGCTTGCCTTACGCACGTACTGATGGACGGACGTACGGATAGTCACGTGACAACCAAAATTTTGAGATTGATGGGTCACCAAATTTTCTAAGGTATGGGTTCCGCTCGCACGCCTTCGGAGCGCGGGAGCTCCGCTCTCAACATAGACAAGTTGTTACAACTTTTAAGTAGGAAATGTATTGCAGAATACAGGGTATGCAGAATTGACAGATTTTCATGAAATTTTCGCCAAAACAATACAAGGATAATGAGAAACTAAGGGTTGGCGGGAAATTTTGATATTTAACACGTTTTTCCTGTGGCGTCCATGTACGCAACACATCTTGCATATTTTTAGTTACTCCAACTTTAGATGCGAATATCTAGACAACCAATCAGAATATCAAAAAACCCCGACACACTTTTGTTGATTGATGCCTTGTGAATAAGACTGTGCAGCCATTTTGCTCGTGTTGCAGAATCCGATAACCGACAAATTCTGGCGGGTCTAAAACACAGGTCACGGGTCATTGTCTTACCAATACCGGAACAACCCTAACCCCTTCCTAATCCTAACCTTAGGCCTAAACATTGTCTTAGTGCAGTATTTAGGTCTAAAACATTGTCTTAGTGTAGTACTTAGGGTTTTTCCAGTATTGGTGAAACAATGACCCGTGACCTGTTTTAGACCCGCCGGATAAATCAATTGAAGAACCCTCGTTCGTTTCACGCCTTACCGGCTCCTGAAGTTCCTAAAATAAAACCTTGCTTTAATTGTATTTTTATTGTAAACTTCATTTATTAAGCTTTCTTTTGATATATAGTTTGTTAGGGTTGTCTTGAAACTGTCACATGTATGATTTTTTTCCCGAAGGACACCCCTGAAGGTGGAAAGTAACCTTAACCACAGGGTATCCAAACACTGTATCAATAACGTAATCATATACATTCATGTAAAATAGATGTACTGTTATTTACCTGTGTTCCTGAGTCTTTTTGACACGTTCCAAAGGGATTTGACTAGAAGCGAAGGTAGCCTGCGTAGCAAGTGTTCCCATACGAAGAGCTTTTCCACATTTTACCCGTGCGTAAATTGGACCGAGAGCTTTGTCAATACTTTGCTTTCGCTCCAATTTATGCGCGGCTGGAATGCAGAAAAGCTCTTCGTACGGGAACGCTTGCTATGCAGGCTAGAGGGGGTTAACTGTTTAGCATATAATGATGGTTTTTTGCTATCGTAACCGTATAAACCACAAAATTTGAACTGATTAAGGTATCACGGTAGGTGGATTGACAGTGTTTGGAAATCGCGCTCTTACGCTGGCGCTTTGAAAGAAAACCCCATCAACCTATACATTTTCTGAAAGCTTAATAGTTATAAAATACAATCATATCTTTGAAATTTTCTAAAAAGTTACTGTCGCAGTGATATTAAAAGAAATACCCAGAAACACTGGTTCGCTTAAGCTGGTTCGCTTCCGCACGTGAATTATCGGAGCGGCGCGATTTACATCGGAAATGTTTTCTCACACATCACCCTCAAAAATCGTGTCTGCGATTTTCCAGATGTGCTTTGTTGTTTTTTTCTACACCCTCCTAACCTTTGATATTTTCAATGCGGACGTTTCGTTCTACTAAAGAGGACATAACTTTGAAACGGAAGCGAAATTAAACAAATCCCGACACCCTTTTTCGAAGGAGGTGTCCTAGAACACACCTGCCGATTTTTGGCCAATTCCATCGGAAGACGCGCGTAAACGAACTAAAAATGTTCATCCTTATATGCAGTTTTCTTTTATCGAGAAAGATAGGAAAAACCTTTTCTGAGATTGGTATGAATAGGTGTTAAAAATCCCCTCCGCACTGACAGATGTCGGCATGGGTCAGTTTACCACAACAATGGATTATGACAACTTGAAATAGACAGACGACTAATATTCTGGCGCGGAAACCCGTCGTAGTGAAATCGTCCGAGAAGCGACAAACTACAAGTTAAACTGCCGTGATTACTTTTACTTAAAAGATTTCGTCGGCGGCATGGGTATTATGTTGCTTAAGTTTAGGCTCCTTCGTTCTCCAGACATTTTTTGAAACCATGTGAAGCCAAAAAGCATGAAAAAAAAAAGGAAATCTCGAGGTCTACATTGTCTATATGTACATCTCCGCTTGACTCTCTCGTTGTGGACGTTTCGGAATCGCGTCCGTTCTACAACAGTTTCGTGCGACTAGCACTTGTTGTATTTTGTCCTTTAGCTTCATTGGTGGGACTAGTGTCCTCGAGTTTCTTCAACCATTCTTCTTGTTTACAGTGCGACCCACGGTCACTCAGAGCCAAAGATCTTGTTCGACGCTGAACCTGTGGGTTCCACCAGATTTTCGCCTCTTCAGCTTCTTCGAAGACGAAAATGGGCAAGAATTTTTCGTCCTGACATAAAGAAAATTTGACAAGAACGAAAGCCAACTCGCGATGAAACAACCAGATCGAGAACAGTTCGCGTGCACAAATGAAATATCACACCGCAATTCGCATTACATGTGACAACTGGCGGTGAATTATAATTAGAGGTGTCAACCCGCTGTAAGGGGTTAATGATATTCAAAACTAGTGTTTTTGCTTTCACTTACAAAGTAAAAAAGCCTTTCCCCCATTCTTTTTGCAAAATATTTACCGCATTTTTCGTAAAAATCCACCTACCATGATACCTTAATGTAGAAAAGATGATCGACTTTTTAGCGTACGCGGTGTTTAAGAGGGTCTGAATGGTGTTAACCGACTAGCGGCAAAGGGCGAAAAATATGACTGACTACCGACAAAACGAGGAAAAAACTACCGACTAGCAACAAAAAATCCTAACTAACAAGCGACATGGTTCGACGTTGTAGGGATATTTGTATTCAGAGAGAACAGTATTTTGAATTTATTCCTAGCTCAGGAAATGTCCAGATCCTTCGGTGGTCTCTATTTCACCAGACATAACCACATTAACTCCAAATTTGGTCAATTATAGAATTTCCTGTCTTCAAATAACTTTAAAGCTCTGAGATCCTCCTTTTTGGGTCTTGTAATCGAGCCGACGAGACGCCCCGCTGTTGTATTTTGTATTTTCTGAAGAAAGACTTCGATTCCCAGAAGAAAACAATGTATCATCAGCGAATGCAGTACCACAACGCGTTGTTAGCGTACAATTTGTGGACGAAGGGGATGTTACTGAGGTGTTTGAGGATCACAGAGAAGAACAAATTGATGAGTATGAGACAGATCTGGATGACGAGAAATCAGATTTTGAAGAACATTCAGAGCTTGTCAACAGAGCGTGTGATACACAATCCGGCAGGGCTTTTCGTGCATTTGTGCATCTCGACATGTAACGGTAAGAGGTAATACTAGTAATAGTTTTAAAATCATTAAAGATCCATTAAACGATGCAGATTGATACGTATGGCGGCGAAATTTTTGGCAAAAAACCCAAATAAACTCCACAGTAAAGCCCCGAGAGCCAAGTGTTTGTGGACGTCTTAGGAAAAAACATAGGCACGCAAGGCGTGCAAGAGTTATTTTTTTGTGTGAAGTGTTGGAGATAGAAGCATTCATGGTACATTAATGATTTGGTTGATTTGACAAGTTTTTTTGGTTGCGATGTTACATCGGTCATGGTAAGATAGCTAAATAGTAAGCCATAAAATGTTTGACTGAACAAACAAAAATTGCGTACAAATTAATTACTACTGGTGGTTTACGTTGATTTTCGTTCATTTTAAATTCAATAATACGCTGAAGCAGCAAACGTGACAATTTAGCTCTTCACGCCAACTTTGTAACTTGATACTTTTTTTTTCCTCGCAAAGGCATGTAATACGAAACCCTTGTTTTCTCCAAAACCTACGGAAGATGTCCTTGTTTTCTGGAGATAAATGAAAGAAAATTAAATATCTGATGTAGTGATGAAGAAACGGAACAGAAACGATGTTGTTTTACTAAAAATGCAAATTTTTACCGATGAACGAGGACTAATTTAATTATCAGATAGTCACGAAATACCACTTTCTTTTTCTGTTGCCACCTTTGTTGTTAACAATAAAACAATTCAAAATTAACACACAACGATATTGATGGCTGAGAAACATTTCAACGAAAAGTATTGAAGATAAACAGCGCTACTTGGCCGATATAAATGAGTCTCCTCAAAGACTGATTAAGTTAATTTGCGCTTTCATTAGGTGCCACGGTGTCTGCAGCAATATTTGAGCATTTTCCTGCTTTCTTTTGTTACAAATTTACAATTTGCGGAGTATTAAAGCCACTAACTTGGGAACTTTTTGGTCTCTCTTACAGACACGATTAAGGCAAGAAATAAACAAGCCGCTAAGGAGAAGCAATACATTTGAACCCTGACAAGCACACTGTTGTAGATTGAAAACAGCAGATGATATTTGTTGAACCGATCTGTGTGTAATTCTAAAAGCTACGTAGCCACAGTAACGTTTCAGTTTTGCAATAAAAAGGGACAATTGGCGTTACCTGAAACATAGGCACGCAAGGCGTGCAAGAGTTATTTTTTTGTGTGAAGTGTTGGAGATAGGAGCATTCATGGTACAGTAATGATTTGGTTAATTTGACATTTTTTCTTTGGTTGCGATGTTACATCGGTCATGGTAAGATAGCTAAATAGTAAGCCATAAAATGTTTGACTGAACAAACTACAGTAATCTGACATGTCTCCAGATCAATGAAGATACCATCTTATTTTCTAACAGGCAATTTGATTCGTTCTTTTGATACAACCCGCACTGTGATTGGTGTGACACGCGCACATGCATAACTCCCTCACTCACCGATCACATAACCCTTCCAACCCCCAAGAGGAATTTTTGTTCAAAAATACTCAAGTTAATTTAGAGACTTTTTCGCATTTTATACGAGTCGTAAGTTTACCTTTTTATACAACACAAGACAACTTCACCGAAAATAGAAAGAAAGAGAAAAAAATCTCTGACACGTTGAAAGTCTGATTTAATTAAATTGCACTTAAACTTGGTGCCACGCAGTCTTCAAAGAACATTTGAACAGTTTTCATACTTTTTACCTTTAAAAATATCGGACTGAAATGAATCTCATCAAATAAAACTATTAAACTGCTACTGCAGAGACGTAAAAACCGTCCAGAAACGAAAGCTTCTTTTTTGTTTAATATCCTGGAAACAATAGCCGATAACTTGTCAGCTCTATCTGAATTTACTCCCATATAAAAAACAAAAGTGTTAAGTTACCATTTGTTACTAAAGATAGCAAACATCTCGTGGGAAAGAGTGGTGACGATTCGTCCGCTCTAATTGAATTTACTCCCTTGTGAAAAACAAGAGTGTCAAATTACACTTTGTAACTAAAAAACAAAAATATCTCGTTATATTTGCATGCAACAAGAACAAAACAATCGTTACCCACACTTACTATTGTAAACGTTAGAACTGTTTCAAATCTTAAGTCTCGTCCCCTCTAAAACATGTCCTAAGAACTAGACGCGACGATTCGTGACCTCTAATTGAATTTACTCCTTGTGAAAAACAAAAGTATCAAGTTACCTTTGTAACTAAAAATAAAAATATCTCGTTGCATTTGCATACTACTAACTCACGAACTGTTTCAAACCTCAAGGCTCATCTCGTTCATTTAACTAAAATCCGCAGCCTAACCCACAGAAAATGTCGAAGTAAACCCAGTATATGAATACTTCCTCCTCTTTTATAGAAGAATAAATATGGCCGTTCTGAACTCTATCAATCTCCGTATGTATGTCACACCAATCAGATTGGATCTAATATAAACAGCCAATCAAATTTCTTGTTGTAAAGGTAAATGGTATTTGAGAAGATTTGATCCCGATACAGTTTAGAACGGCCATATTTATTCTTCTATAAAAGAGGAGGAAGTATTCATATATTGGGCTTACTTCGACATCCTCTGTGGGTTAGGCTGAGGAGTTTAGTTATGAACGATATCAGCCTTGAGTTTTGAAACAGTTCATGAGCTAGTAGTATGCAAATGAAACGAGATATTTTTATTTTTAGTTACAAAGGTAACTTGATACTTTTGTTTTTCACAAGGAGTAAATTCAATTAGAGGTCACGTATAGCCGCTTCTAGTTCTTAGGACATGTTTTAGAGGAGATGAGACTATTTAGATTTGAAACAGTCCCGATGTGTAAAATAGTAAGTGCAGGTAACGATTGTTTTGTCCTGGTTGCATGCAAATATAACGAGATATTTTTATTTTTTAGTAACAAACGGTAATTTGACACTTTTGTTTTTCACAAGGGAGTAAATTCAATTAGAGCTGACGAATCGTCATTATTTGTTCCCACGAGATGTTTGCTATTTTTAGTAACAAATGGTAACTTTAACACTTTTGTTTTTTATATGGAAGTAAATTCAATTAGAGCTGACAAGTTATCGCCTATTGTTCCCAGGATATTAAACGAAAAAGAAGCTTTCACTTCTGGACGGTTTTTACGTCTCTGCAGTAGCAGTTTAATATTTTTATTTGATGGACATTTTATGACATTCTTTTAAAGGTAGAATTATGAAAACTGTTCAAATGTTCTTTGTGGACTGCGTGGCCCTAAGTTAAAGTGCAATTTAATTAAATCAGACTTTCAACGTGTCAGAGAGGTTATTTTCTCATTCTTTCAATTTTCGGTGAAGTAGTGTTGTTGTGTTGTGTTGTGTAAAAAGGGCAAACTTCTATAAAATGCGAAAAGTTCTCTTAACTTGAGTATTTTGAGCAAAAATTACTCTTGGTGGTTGGAAGGGCTATGTGATCGGTGAGTGAGTTATGCATGTGCGCGTGTCACATATATCACAGTGTGGGTTGTACCAAAAAGCGAATCAAATTGCCTGTTAGAAAATAAGATGGTATCTACATTAATCTGGAGACGTGTCAGATTGCTGTAGTTTGTTGAGTCAAACATTTTATGGCTTACTATTTAGTTATCTTACCATTACCCATGTAACATCGTATGCACAGCATAAATGTCAAGTTTCTTTCTTGCTGTACATCGCAACCGAAAAAACTTGTCAAATTAACCCAATCATTACTGTAAACAGTTCCGTGAATGCTCCTATCTCCGAGACTTCACAAAAAAAAACTCTTGCACGCCTTGCGTGCTTATGTTTTTAAAATAATATCTACGTTCTAGATGTTTACTGTGTGGATCAGTTAGGATGTCACTCAATTAAGATCAAACTCGCAGTTAATCAGCCGGCCACTCCGTTAATACGGCCAAATTTTCATGACCCCATTGGTGACTGTGTTTACGGGGCTCCACTAAAATTGCTTTTTCTGGGGCGAATCCGGGATAGGGATGGTTCGGGTGGTTTGGTTGAACCCCCTAAATGAGATGGAAGTACTATTTCAACTAGTGAGACAATCTCAGATAGTGCAGAGCGCAATTGATAGCTCTGGTACAGTAGTTCCATAAGTATTCACCCCTGCTCGGTTCACTTCCGGTTTGTGTCTACCTTGGTAGTCTGCTACGGCTTCTCCCCTTTGCAGTGTGTATGTTTCGAGGTTGTATTTTCATTCAAGGTCCAAAAATCACGCACAAATTAATTACTACTGGTGTTTTACGTTGATTTTCGTTCATTGTAAATTCAATAATATGCTGAAGCAGCAAACGTGACAATCTAGCTCTTCACGCCATCTTTATAACTTGATACTTTTGTTTTCCTCGCAAAGGCATGTTATATGAAACCCTTGTTTTCTCCAAAACATCCTTGTTTTTTTGGAGATAAATGAAAGAAAGTTAAATATCTGATGTAGTGATGAAGAAACGGAACAGAAACGATGTTGTTTTACTAAAAATGCAAATTTTTACCGATGAACAAGAACTAATTTAATTATCAGATAGTCACGAAATACCACTTTCTTTTTCTGTTGCCACCTTTGTTGTTAACAATAAAACAATTCAAAATTAACACACAACGATATTGATGGCTGAGAAGCAGTTCAACGAAAAGTATTGAAGATAAACAGCGCTACTTGGCCGATATGAATGAGTCTCCTCAAAGACTGATTAAGTTAATTTGCGCTTTCATTAGGTGCCACGGTGTCTGCAACAATATTTGAGCATTTTCCTGCTTTCTTTTGTTACAAATTTACAATTTGCGGAGTATTAAAGCCACTAACTTGGGAACTTTTTGGTCTCTCTTACAGACACAATTAAGGCAAGAAATAAACAAGGCGCTAAGGAGAAGCAATACATTTGAACCCTGACAAGCACACTGTTGTAGATTAAAAACAGCAGATGATATTTGTTGAACCGATCTGTGTGTAATTCTAAAAGCTACGTAGCCACAGTAACGTTTCCGTTTTGCAATAAAAAGGGACAATTGGCGTTACCTGAAAAATAACTGCCGTCCTTGGTCCCATGACATGATATATAAAATACCGCATGGAAAGATAGTGTATAACACTAACGATGCTAGAACGCATGCGTCTTACATGTTGAGTTCTACCATAAGGAAAAGCACTTAACATTTGTGCGTGATTCCATATGCAATGTATCCTTCACCTGATAGAGAAGCCACGAACGCTAACTAATCTACGCATGCGTTTAGGGCAAATTAGTTTTGTTCTAAGGAGAATGGTACCACAGGGAGAGCAAGGGGTTACCTGAAACAAATATATAGCTTTGCGATGTTAAAAGCTCAGTGACGGCGATGGAATGTGTTTTACGTAGAGTACACATGTACCTTTCCCACCCTACCCCCACTACTTCCTTGCCTCTAGACTAATTAATTAATTGAAATTAATTAATTAAACAAACATTAAAGTTTACACCTTAACGCCACAGGGCCATAGCGCCATAATGCCTTAGTTCCTTAGCGGCAGGCAGCTCCCATAACCATTCCAATAGTGCACTCTGCACTAAAAACGAGTGCGAGGGTTTCATCAGGTTTCCAAACGCGAGAAACATTTGAAACCGCGAGGCCACAAGCCGAGTGGTTTTACTGTCTTCGAGTGTTTGGAAACCTGATGAAACCCGAAGCACGAGTTTTTGAAATTACTTCTCCAACAAAGAAAATTAGTTTAAATTACCATTTGAATAAGTTTTCTCAATTCAAATATTATATTTGAGACGTGAAATGTGATTCTATCACTTAATTGCTGCTCTGTGACAATCAATGTCACGTTGCTACCTAGCTGTTTGTCAGTTCTGAGCGAACACGTTGCTTCGCAAAGCAAATGGCAGAGTGCAGATCTAGCCCTCCTAAAACTCGCGAAGAAGAGGAAAAGTGTGTGGCCAGCGCTATTCCGAGGTAACGTGTGCGTCTAGTCTGTTAAATGCAGGGGTAGATAGTAAATTAGTACGTCTTAGAACTGGGGATTTCTAACGTTAGAGCTGTTTTCGGTTGGAAGTGTACAGCATTAGGTTGAAAGCGAACCAAAAGACGAGGTCGCCACCATTGAGTGGGAATTTAAATTTAGAAAAAGAATGGCCCTTTCTGTTTTGGGGATTTAATAACTGTACCGTTACATTTAACGTCAGCAGTGGATAATTTCGGTTTAAAGTTGTTTTTGTAAAATGTGTGATTAAATAAAGTTGTTTGTCGTCATGTGTTTTTCTTGCCTTATCAATAGGCAAATTAAGAAAATTTGCATCTGTGTTTGATTTTATTTCCAAACACGCCATGGTTTTCAACTCGTTTTTCATTGGGTTTCTAAAGCCATCCACCTGACCAGAATAGGATGCTCTGGTTGGGTAAGAGTTGCATGAATAATTAATGAGTTTGAGAAGACTGCTTAAGTTACTTCCCACCTTCGCGGGTGCCCTTCGGGAAAAAAATCGCACGCGCACCAGTTTCAATAAAACCTCAACAAACTATATATCATAAGAAAGCTTAATAAATGTACTTTACGAAAAAAATACAATTTCAGCAGTGTTTTCTTTTAGGAAGTGTCAGGAGGCGGTAAGGCGTGAAACGACCCAGGCTTCTTCTACTGAATTTATCGGTTATCGAATTCCGCAGTACGAGCAAAATGGCTCCAGAGTCTTCTTCGCAAGGCATCAATCAACAAAAGTGTGTCGGGCTTTTTCGATATTCTGATTGGTTGTCTAGATATCCACTTCTAAAGTTGGAGTAGCTAAAAATATGCGAGACGTGTTGCGTAAATGGACGCCACGGGAAAAATGTGTTAAATATCAAAATTTCCCGACACACTTTGGTTTGTCATTATCTCTGGAATGTTCTGGCGAAATTTCAGGAAAATCCGTCAAATCTGCATACCCTATAAATTCGCTCAAAGTGGATGTATTCCTCCAAAAATCAAATGCGAGATTTTAGCTTGTTAAGGTTCGTAAACAACTCGCGCCACACCCGGAGATTATCACGCCTGATAAAACCGCAAACCAATGGAACAACAGGACCTCCTAGTGTCTATGACAATAGCTCAAGATTTCCCGGGAAAAGCATCGCATTGCAACATATTTTTTTTATCTCGCTCAGTAGAGTTCAATTCAGGATGGCAACGTAATATGGGCAAAGACGCCAAAGGCAAAGGCAAAGGCAAAACCCGCGCCAAAAAGATTAAAGGCGGAAAATGTACCGCTGAAAAACAAGACGTTAAGGAATCGACGGACAGCTCAAGAAATACTCTTACTGCTGAAATGAGTTCCCTTGGGTAGGTGTCATTTTCTTCATCACTTCCGCCAGATTCCGACGAAGAATCTTGTTCGCAGCCTGATCCAAGGATATTCGAACGTTCCGGATCTTCAGCAGATGCCGAGATTGTCGAAGGTGTTTGGCCAAACCAAGAGCCTTTGTCGCTTTCGGCAAGGTTTTTTTCCTTCCTTGACAATATGGAGCTTTTTCTTTCTTCTTTACGCCGGTTTTTTTCGTTTTCTTTACCCAAGGACTTTTTTCTGCTTTTGATTTTTTCATGGGAGTTAGCGTAAAGAGCTTCCACGGGGAAATTTTTGTCAAGTGCGTGATGTAAATAAAAATATGCAAATGTCGTGAAATACGAGCGATGAGCGTTTGCCGCGAAAATTTCCCCAGGGTTCTCGCCCGTTGACAAGATTGTGACACCTTCCTAGTTTACTAACTTTATTTGAAAATGCACTTTTTCTAAATAACTCGGCCGCTTTTTGAGATTTTTAATGTTTTTCTTTTGGAAACACTAAATAAAATGACGAACTTAAATTTTGTCAAATAAAAGAAAAAACGATTTTTGGGCCTCTCAAGGTGGGAAGTAACCTTAAATACGTGCCGTTTCGGACGAGAACCTTTGTGGGCAAACATCGATAGCAAGTATTATATTTCTTCTGAAAAACAAGACTATTAAACTTGAAAAGAGCAAAAGTAATATTGATAGACGAGGGTGTTTTCCTGATTTCAAATGCATCCGGCTTAATCCAAAATCTGTTTAATTTCTGTATTAAAATACGTTGAAATACGAGGTTATCACTGCTGTTTGTGTTATATTCTTATTTAAGCACTTCCTTTTTATTTGTCGATCTGGTAAAATAACATGTGATTCATGCTCCTGTCAAATTCTACATGGCGCCAAAAGTGACAGTTCTATCGATAGATTTCACAGGTTAGGCGCAGTAGCTTAGGGCAGAAGCTCAGCCTCCTCTTTGTTAATCAGCTCATTAGTGAGTCATGTAATCGTTCACCACGATTTCGAATGCCAGTGGTGCACGAGAGCCCAAGGAAAACCACTTTTCTCAAAGACGTCAGTGCTTAATTTGAAGTCCGTCAGAGTTATGTCGAAAAGACAGCGGCAAATTAACCGTTTTTTGGACCCCTAGCACGTATGTCATCAGTAAGGTAAGCATTATTGTAAATACCTAAGCGTAGTCCTGATTTAAATAGCTCAAAACGGAGATGATTTCAAAGATATTAAAAACATCGCTCAAAACGCTGGAAATTACGTTTCCGAGAACCTTAATAAGTCTCCGTGGGGGGGGGGGGGGGGGGAGGTAAAGGATGCCACAGACCCCTTACAAGCCCTTACAAGGTAGGTGGAAAATTCTCCGAGCCCCCCCTTCACCAAATCCTGGATTCACCCCAGTTTTTAGCGAGGTTCCGCGAAGTTCTCGAACAATTTCGCTCAAGACTTTCTTTCCCCGTAGAGAGTGTGAATGAGAAAGCTAGGGAGCTTATGGAGTAAATTGCTTTGAGCCGAAACTGTTTTGCTTAGCGAGGTCGACTACAGGAAAAAAGATTACTTTTAGTGTTCAGCGTGCCGTTTTGCTAAAAAATTAATGATATCATGACGGTCTTATAAGATGCGCATAGGAATAGGTAGGAATAGGTAGGAAAGGTTAAGTCTGCATATTAGCTAAGTGACCCATCAAGCAGGAGCTTGTCTCCAGTTTCTGTAGTAGAAAGCGAGTAGGACCACAAAAGGCTGGAGGTTTTTCTGAATGGATGACCCAATCCGTTTGAACGGCATCCTATCGATCATGAACGGATGACAAAGGGATGGCAAACGGCAAGCAAATGGCCTTTAGCCGTTCGAACGGATACCTGTATGGGTACATTTTCGCGTGAGAGGTCATATTTCTATCCACCACTGCTTGGAGATAGAAGTATATATTGAATTAGATGAAACTGAAATCGTTTTGTTCAAAGTAACATCCAAGTTGCTGTATAACAAATTTAAAACTATAAAACAAACTCCTCCCTTGACTGCTCAAAAAAAGATGAAAAACAAATAACCCCAACTTGCGGTTGATTGGAAAAAATCCTTCTATTCTTTAACAGTTTTACCGTGTCAGTAGAAACAAAAATCAGAGAGCTCCAAATTAATGAACGATAATTTTTGTATACACCAATGAGCATTTACTCTTTTGTTGTAATATAACAGTAAACATTTGGCATGCATTCTTGTCTTGAATTATTAAACAAAACATATCTATGGAAACATTTACACTGATTAAGGACGGTGCCTACTAAATACAAAGGTTTCTGCGCCAGGTTAGGACCATGCGGAAAAAGTTTATCTTTGCAAGGGCTATTGGAATCCACAAAGCAAAATGGAGGTAGCCGTGCATTTTTTCGAGATAATTAGCATTGAATCGCAGCAAAAATGCTGACATCAGCATTTTACTAAAAAAGGAAAGGATATTTCCTCACAGATTTCCTTAGAATTCGCCTTTACACACAGAAAAGCAAACACATTTATAAAGATCTTAAAACTTCATGGTAATAGTAACATAAAAACCTTTTTTGGTATGCTTTTAATAACAAAATCGTTGCAACAGCGCTTTTGGCGTCTCTGACAGCCTTCCTCTGGTTCGGCTTAAATACAGTCTAAATACCTTTCGCTCACAACCAGAAACTAATCACGTGTTGAATAGGCTTGCCACTTCCATTTCATAACATAAAATGTAGAGGTAACCACGTGTTTTTTAAAGTTATTGATCTTTTTTGAAAAGTTCTACGGTGCCCGTCACACTTTTTCCTGTCACCTCCCCAGTAAAACATTGGCATATCTCGCACTTGTTTTGCGCGCGCACTACGCCATCTGCAGGTACATGTTTACAGTTGGATTTCAATAGAATTTTCGACAGTCAACAGCTAGTTTTTCAGCTGGAAGACGTTAACAGCTGGTGGTTAGCGATATGCTGCTATTCTAGTGCTCCTGGTTTAAGTACCGGTTAATTAAATTTGATGTGCTCACAGTAGGAAAATTTTGCTTTCATTTTTATCGTGTACTTGGTAGCGTAGTTGATTGCGTCAATGTCAATCCAGCGCGCGCGTGGCGCTTAAACCATGCCTTGCGTGATGCGCAGAACGTGTGCACACTAACACAAGTAGGCACCGTCCTTAATAGCGGAGCTTTGGCGGCCAGTCAAGTGGAGCACCATACCTATATAGGAAAGTAAAGGAAACCCATGAATTGATCTTCTCATGGTTATAGCGGAGCTTCGGTGGCCCAAAGGGCCGCCAAGTGGAGCCACATACTCATATTGAAAAGAAATGGAAACCCATGAGTTGATTTTCTCATGGTGATCATGGACAGCAGTATTGCTCGTGGGCGCGTACACAACACGCAACATGGCGGCCATACTCCAAATAATAGTTTGACAGAGACATGCAGCCTTGGTTTACCATGTACTTATTTGATATTGGACATCCATTTACGATCAATTGACACCTGTCAAAACAAGGTATCCGCTGACCAGTATCACGTGATCGTATCGCTGCCAAGAGAATAGCTGTTAAGTCAAATGATCCATGCGATTGGGCAAAGTATAAAAAGCTGCGAAACTCAATAAATAATAGGATCAAAACTGCTAAGGCATCTTATTTTTCGAAAGCTTTTATGCAATTTGAGGGCAACTCTAAGAAAACTTGGCAAACAATTAATGAACTTACATCTCGCCGTAAAAGCAATGAGACTGTGAAAGAACTAAAAGTAAATGACGTAGTAATCAATAATTCTAGTGAAATTTCAGATACTTTTAATGACCATTTTTCAACAATCGGGCCCAGACTTGCCAATGAAATACCCCCAATAGGTCAAAATGATGATTCGAGCTACACTAACTTTATCACTTGTAACAACAAAACATTCCATTTCTGTCCAACTAGCAGTAATATCGTTTTTTCTCATCTAAACAAATTATCTAGATCTAAAGCAACAGGTCTTGATAACATTTCTGCTAGATTAATCCGTGAATGTGCTGATCTTATTTCGGTCTCTTTATCTGACCTCTTTAAAAAGTCTTTGACTTCTGGTATATTTCCTGACGATTGGAAATGTGCTAGAGTTACTCCGTTGTTTAAGCAGGGTGAGCGATCTGATCTAAATAATTATCGACCAATTTCAGTCATTCCAGTAATTGCTAAGGTATTCGAGAGGATCGTGTATGACCAGCTATATAGCTTTCTAACTAAAGAGGACGTAATTTCTAAACAACAGTCGGGCTTTCGCTAACTGCATTCAACTGTTACTGCTCTATTAGAAGCTACCGATAGTTGGGCGTTTAATATCGATGGCGGAAATGTTAATGCTGTAGTTTTTCTCGATTTCAAAAAAGCGTTCGACACTGTTGATCATGAAATTCTTTTAACTAAAATGAACCTTTACGGGGTTCGAGGAATAGCTCTTGACTGGTTCAACTCATATTTAACTAGCCGTACACAACGATGTCTTGTTTATGGTTCTCTTTCTCAAACCTGTTCGCTAAAATGTGGGGTACCTCAAGGAACAATCCTAGGTCCCCTATTATTTCTTATTTACATTAACGACTTGCCCAACTGCTTATCATCATGTCAGCCTAGGATGTATGCTGATGACACCCACATCACATATGCGGGAGCTGATCTGAGCTCTATACAGTCTAATCTAAATCACGTTCTAAGTAATTTAAACAAATGGCTTACTTCTAACAAACTTACTTTAAACGCGACTAAAACTGAATTTATGTTGATTGGTTCCAGACAAAGATTGAGTACCCTTCCAGATACACTTGAGCTCTCAATTAATAATGTTCCAATAAATCGTGTCTCCTCAGTAAAATCGCTCGGTGTGTTGATCGACGAAAACCTAACTTAGCAAACTCTTATTGACAAATTGTCTAAAAAGATTGCATCTGGGATTGGTGCCATAAAACGAGTTAGGCCTTTTGTTCCACCAGCTACACTGCTTTATATATACAGTACTCTAATTCAACCTCATTTTGACTACTGCAATCTTGCCTGGGGTAATTGCGGTAAAACTTTGTCGGACAGGCTACAAAACTCATATTGACAAATTGTCTAAAAAGATTGCATCTGGGATTGGTGCCATAAAACGAGTTAGGCCTTTTGTTCCACCAGCTACACTGCTTTATATATACAGTACTCTAATTCAACCTCATTTTGACTACTGCAATCTTGCCTGGGGTAATTGCGGTAAAACTTTGTCGGACAGGCTACAAAAGCTTCAGAACCGCGCCGCTCGCGTGTTAACTTCCTCTAGTTATGATACTGATGCCAAAGGTCTAATACGACAACTGGGTTGGAAAGATTTGTGTACCCAGTGTCAAATTCAGAAAGCCTTAATGGTATATAAATCTTTAAATGGCTTGGTTCCTGAATACCTATCGTCTAAATTTCTAAAACGTAGTGGAATGCGCTATTCTTTAAGGGATTCCGAAAACAAACTGGTTGTACCTCATCCACGAACTAACTATATGAAAAATAGCTTTAGTTACAGTGGTGCAACTCTCTGGAACAGCCTACCCTGCAATCTCAGGATGATAAAATCCTTTAATCAATTTAAAAGCAAAGTTAGACACGGCATTCATGGAAAACAGGATTAGTTTAATATTTAAATTAGGATTTACTACTTCAATTTTTATTAATTAGTATTTAGCATGGACTGTTTATTAGTAGTTTATTAGTATTAATTTTTTTTTTTAATATATAACTTTAAATATTAGTATTACCTGATGATTTTTAACCGTGTATAAAGAAATGTTAAATAAATAAATAAAATAAAAATAAATAAATTTACAGCTCGTCGAGGTGACGTGTTTTTTTAAGTTGACCACTGACCGAGTGCTGGTTTTCGATTGGATCGCGGGCTCATGTCAGGTTAACTTGCTGAAAACAGGGCCGGATTGTTCGGAAATCGGTTAACGCTAAGGCAGGATTAATTATAACTTTTTCTTCTATACAAATATTTTTTGCTGCTTTGTTGTATATGGTGATTAATAAAACTCAAAACAGAAGACCAAACAATAGAGACTTTTAGATTCACGTTTCCCGCGAACGGCTTACTGCTAGGGATCACGTGACCAGAGCCAGACGTCACGTTTGAGGTTTTCGACTCGCGTTTTGAACGTCAAGAGGTAGGTTTTCACGTAAGTCATTTACCACAAGCTTTATTGCCTTGAATTGTATTTTATGCCACGTACAAACGCTGAAATCGAATAAAGTGACCCTTTTTCTACAAATCGGATGAATGTTTCAGGCAAATAAGCAATTACCTAGCCTTTTGTTGTTATTTGAAGGCACTTATCCTAAGTGGAAATCCAATACGGCGGCGGCTTAAGTCGAATGTAAGTTTCAAGATGCTTTGGTTCTTTAGAAAACTTCACATGCTAGAAAACATTTTTTTTCAAATTCGGCGTTATTTTGACAATTTCTACTGTATTGACAGGATGATTTCTATTTCCTCCAATTGATTTCAATCTAAATCTGTTTACGTCCGAATAGCGAACCGCAGTTTGACGTTTGCGGTAAACGTGGATCTAAAGGTCCGAACAACTCGGCCCAGGAGCTACGCTTTTAGGCGGTATTGCTTGTGGGCGTGTACGCATGACGGCGGTGTCGGCGACGACGGAGTCGCGCAAGGTGGTGGCCATACCCCAGCTAACCGGTTGACAGAGACATGCAGTCTTAGTTAATAGCGTACTTCTTTGATATTGGACATCCATGTTATGGTCAATATTGACACCTGTCAAAACAAGGTATTTGTTGATCAGTATCAAGTGACCATATCGCAAGCTCAAGTTTAGAACTCATCGAGAACAGGTGTTTTTTAATGGTTGACTGCTGGCCAAGTGGTGGTTTTCGATTGGATCGCGGGTTCATGTTAAGTCAACTTGTTGTATTCAGGTCCGGGACGTTTGAAAGCCAGTTAATGTTAACCCAGGATTATATTATTCTGTTTGGCCTGTTTAATGACCATGAAGACTTCGCTATTTTGAATAACTCAATACTCACAGCTAAATCTTTTATTTACAAATGTAAATTTAACAAAAGTAATTAATGATCCCAGACGTCTGTTAAAATGGCTCTTCTTTCTCTGGCCGTTGCAAGCACCATTGGTTTCATTCACGGATTTTAAAAAAAAGTGATTATGGGATGACGAATTTCATGGGTGTGTGATGTGTGAATCTTTCTCTCCGTGGTGCTTCACAGTTTGTTCGCAAGTTTGTTGAGTTTCGCACTTTCTAACGACAAACAATTCAAGATCTGGTGACTAAGTTTGGTATGAATAGTCGGGAAATCGGTTAAACAAGCCTGTGTCTTTCTTTTTTTCGTTCCGTATGTTAATGTATTTTCTCACATTCTGCATGTTTTTTTTTCCTTTTCGCTTCGTATGTAAATTTCGTTCCGTATATATTTGTGTTATCCTTTCATGTTCATTTAGAGTCAGTGTATCATCCGTTACCCTCGTAACTTTTTGGTTCCCTGAACCAACCCCGTTTCCAGCATTTGATAAGCCGTTTAGTTTATCGTCTGTTTTGTATCTTCCTCTTAGTTTTCTGTTCTTTTCGGTTAGTTATTTTGTAGTAATTTATTTTGTTTATCTCTAGGATTTACCTTCCTACTACGGAAAGTTATTAAATTTGCTGGACTAACTAATTGGAGTTCGCTCTAAGTTGCATCTGAAGTCGGCCTTCTGCCTCTTCAGTTAGTAAGCAAGAAATGCAACCTGTGCCTTCAATTAACGTTTTGAATCTGTAGAATAGATCTGTATGCACCCTAAACAAGAGAAATGAATAAGCAAGTTCACGCCCTCATAGAAACTGTGGTAATGGTGAACAATAGCTCCTATTTTCATCTGTCGGTAACTTGTCGGCCAACTGTAGGGGTATAGAATGGTAAAATCTGAGACCTGCCGAGACGCCGAGACGCCGATCCAAACCCGAGACACCAAGAACTGTGAGTGCGAGACTTCAACAGCACTCTGTGCCTTGCGCTAGAAGCTAACACGGTTGGTTTTGTATTAAAATCATTAACTTTATTAGACATTTGTCACAGGTAACCTGCAACACGTATTAGCCAGTTTAGTTACTAATGTAGTCTCCTAGTCTCCTCGTTGTACAGAGGGTCACCGGCTCTCTTTAATATTTTTGCTTCATTTTGTGTTCTGGACAACCCGTGAGGTCGTCATGCAACATGTCCTCTCCCAGGACACTAGTGACTACTAGCTGCTACTTTCTCATCCGGGATGTCTGTTGGCTTCTCTTGCTTGTGCGCACGAGTCGCCAGCGTTGCTTTCTTTCTCTAACTTTTAGCGATGAAAGAAGAAAGATGGCCGTGAAAGAGAAAATACGTTAAGTTGATGTCAAGTCTTACTTGGCTATAATCATCTCATATCCAACAAGCGCGGGTGAAATAATTGTTAATTATTAAAAATGCCCCCAAAATATATATAGCAAACTAAACTTTAAAATAAAAATAAAAGCACCCCAAGAAATCACACATACGTTTATCCTGTTCGGCCAAGCCAATGAAAACTCATTGCACTATCCAATGATCCAGTTTTTAAATACCACATGTCTTATTTATTTCCCCCCCCCCCACCCCCCCGTGCAAAAAAAAAACATCCTGTATTTAAACTCATCAACAACAGATGAGCTTGGGGAGTGGTGCCTAAAAGGGTGACGCCACGAGTGCCACCGAGCCGAACGCATAGGGTAACCATGACAATCCTGTGAGCGGCAACCACCCAACCGGCACCGTCACACTGAAAAACAGTGGAAACACAGATACTTACCACATACTTACCATGACTAGAGGGAGGGATGGGCCGGGAATAAAAGCACCGTGAGAGCTATCCGATAGCGATAACAAACGCGGAATGACTTGACATCTGAAGCTTAACTGTAAACCATGTGGTGCCCCTGCACGAAACCCCCAGCCACCCCGCACCAAAACCCTGGGAGATACTGCTGGCCAGCATTGTCTCGCGTTTAACTTAGCCTAAATTACATTTAGCCACATATGGTTAATCTTTCACCTGAATATCCCATATTTTGAAAACCTAACAGTTCCTGGCATACTCTCTGAAGGCAGAACTCAAAAGCCAGCGCCATACAAAACACGGCGAACTCTGTATTATCGTGAGTGAGTGTTTAATTCTCTCTATTGGTTTGTGTAACCGCTTCCGGTAAAGTTGAGAAATATTTTCCCATTTGATTGACTTTACCGTGATTGATGCATTAAATGCTTAACAAACATAGCCCACATTCAGTTCAAGCTAAGACCCCTTCTGTTCAAGATCGTAAGACAAGTTAGAACGAAATTCTCATAGGAAAATCAAGACCCGCGAACGTTGGTAAGCTACAATCTACTGATGTAGATATTTACATTGTTACGTAAATTGGTGATTCTAGTGAGAGCTATACTTAGATTTCAACCACTCTCAAAGCTCTCTATTAACATGAGCACATGGCATAATCATTGTGATTACTTTCTAAGTTAGAAACGCAACGATATTTAGTGATTTCTTGATGTAATTATTTCAGTTGACCGCTTTGCTTCGATTCGCAACGAAACGCCCTGAGGCTACAAGATTAGGATTAAAGACAATAAAGTAAAGATTGTTCTCCTATACTGGCTTGGTGTTCTAAGGAGTTTCGACTGCGCGTGCAAACAACCCGGGAGAACGAGATTTCAATTCTGACTTAAGAAACCGTTACAGTTTGTAAGGGTTTTGTTTTGTTCACATTTGATTGTTCATATTTTGATCACAGATCTAAAGATCTTATGCGATCAGAAATATGACAAATGTATGAAAGCTGAATAGCCACAAAAACGTTGCTTGTGGCTAAAAGAATTGGCTCAAATTGTGACTTCATTCCCAGGGTCCCGTCTTACCACAGGGCTCTTTGCTTACATATCGGCCATGAAACAAACATGTATTTATTTTTGGCTGGGTATTCCGATTATATTATAATCGATGATCGATCGATTGGGTCAGTCCACTTATCTCCGATGATCGATTACAGGAAAACTCAACTGATTCTAAAACTATGAAAATTATACTTACTTTGCATTAGCAATTGCCTCTTCTTTCTTTCTCTGTGAAAAAAAAACCCATAACAATATATATTCATAAATTACCCATATGAGGAAGTAGCAGATCCCATTAAAATAGTGCTCAATACACATATAGTGTAGAGCTGAGTATATGAGTAATAACGAAGAGGCAAGATTTGCTGTTACTCCGAGTTTCGTGCTTACGCACTCATCAGACAGTATTTAATGATAAGCATTCCTATCAACTAGATATATATACACGGTATTAAACAATAGGCTAATTGCTGGACTAGTTGCATTACAATAAGTGATAGTTATACTGGAAAACAATAGGTGTGAAGACAGAAATTACGGGGACGAGTATAAACTGCGTGGGTGCAGTACAATATAAAGAAAGTGTCAAGCGTTCTTCAAGTAGAATTTGTTCTCGTGCCGGCATTTAGAAATAAGTTCTGATCTTTTGTTTAGTAGATTGTCGTTGCTATGTTTGATAATCATTAGTTTTTCTGTGAGGCAGAGGTCGCATCGTTTGGAAATGTTGTTGTAGGGTCTTGCACGGCTAATAATTGACCATTTGATGTTGAAGTCTTGTTTTTTGTCGTGTAGTTGCCAGATGTATTTAGAAAGCTCGGTGCTGTTGATGTGTTTTCTGTGCTTAAATGTGGATTTAACGTCAAAGTCAGCTACAGTTGCATGGACAACATGAAAACAGTAATCAACAAACACAACATGAAAATAACAAACGCCGACAACAACGCCAACGCAATCACCGGAGAGCAATGCAACTGCCGCAAAAAAGACCAATGCCCGCTAGACAACAAATGCCTGACTTCCAGTGTAATCTACAACGCACAAGTTACAACTAACAACACAACCAAGAACTACATTGGACTGACAGAAGGAACATTCAAACAGAGATTCTCGCAGCACAAATCCACATTTAAGCACAGAAAACACATCAACAGCACCGAGCTTTCTAAATACATCTGGCAACTACACGACAAAAAACAAGACTTCAACATCAAATGGTCAATTATTAGCCGTGCAAGACCCTACAACAACATTTCCAAACGATGCGACCTCTGCCTCACAGAAAAACTAATGATTATCAAACATAGCAACGACAATCTACTAAACAAAAGATCAGAACTTATTTCTAAATGCCGGCACGAGAACAAATTCTACTTGAAGAACGCTTGACACTTTCTTTATATTGTACTGCACCCACGCAGTTTATACTCGTCCCCGTAATTTCTGTCTTCACACCTATTGTTTTCCAGTATAACTATCACTTATTGTAATGCAACTAGTCCAGCAATTAGCCTATTGTTTAATACCGTGTATATATATCTAGTTGATAGGAATGCTTATCATTAAATACTGTCTGATGAGTGCGTAAGCACGAAACTCGGAGTAACAGCAAATCTTGCCTCTTCGTTATTACTCATATATTCATAAATTACTATCTTTATCAGGGCCAAAGTTACTGATGACCACTGATCCATGGGGATCCTAACATTTGTTGCCTAACACGTCACCATTTGTACTTTCCATGACCACTATTTTCAAAGACTACCAGTACCTATGTGTCCACCTTGTATAACCTTTATACATGGTTCACACAGACCTGAGACCTTGGTTTTCAAGTACTTTTCAAGGACAAATCACATTTTTTCAAGGACTTGTTTTCTGCTCAATTTGACATAACCAACCCCTCAATTCAAAGTACTTTTTGTATGGGAAGATCTGCAAAGAAACACACTGTAGTATAGGAAATCGAATCACAAACCTCAGAAAAATGTTGTGATTGTGTCTATTTTTTTAGCTTTCCAATTTGGAATTTAACCCTGCATCTAAGCCAGCTAGTTCTTGAATTTTGTCCTTAGCTGTTTTTCGAAGTGAATTGCTTGGGTCACACAGGTTAACTTTCCTGAGGATTCTGCATTTAAGCAAAGTTCATCTGCTGTTTCACTAAGCGACTTTATATCAGAATCCACGAATTATTCTTTTCTTCGTTTTAATCTCGTCAATTTCCTCTCGTAAAGTCTTTCGTTTTGACTGTCCCCACTTCTTATTGTATAAGCAATGGCCCTTTCGCCCCTTTAACTTCATCATCACTCAACTGCAAACCTGGAAATTCCTTATGTACGAGGACAACTCGCAAGACCGACTAAAACGTTTAAAAAGTTTATTGCAATACCTTACCTCTGGAAGACACAAGCAAACACCACACATTAACCATAAACAGAAAGCAAATGCTGAACATTGAGTATAGCTGAGCTTTCAAAGAATTTTTTGGCGTAAAACAGCACCGTTTTAATGAAGTTTTATTTAAATTCAAGGAGCTTTCAATAAGATTCATGGACTATTGGGGAAAATTAAAGGACTTTTCAAGGACTTAGAAAATTTTCAAATTTTTAATTACTTTCAAGGGGTTGATTCCTTTTCAAGGACTTTTCAAGGCCGGTGCAAACCGTGTTTATAAATGTCATAAAGGTCTTGGATTGGTACCTTTCGAAGAAAGAGATGTTCATTTCCTTCAGAGAGCTCTCTTCTCTTTATAGCCGAAACGCCTTCTTGAATAGTAAACCATTTAAGGCTTAATTCCTCCTCAGCCAAAGTTTGGTTTTTTAGCGTTAACAATCCTTGCAATGATTTCAGTTCATCCATAAAGTCTTGATATTTCACTTGGTACTCATGGATTTCCTTGTTTACTGACGAGACAAAAGAAAAACAGCTGTAATCTCAATAATTATTACATGTAAAGGGAATTGAAATATTAGGAAACGAAGTGAAATTGAGCCAATATGCAGATGATACGTATCTCTTTTGTGCCGACCTCGCCTCTGTAGAAAAGGCTTTAGAAATAGTTGATAGCTTTGGTACGCTAGCGGGCCTAAAATTAAACCGCAAAAAAACAAAAGCGATCTGGTTGGGAAAATGGGAAAATAGTAAAAGCAACCTATTACAACTGAAATGGCTGCATAACCCGGCTAAAACATTAGGAATCTATGTCTCGTATGACGAAAAAGGAAACAACTAACATAACTTCAACCACAAGCTGCAAAAATTGCAAACAAATCTGGACCTATGGAGGGCACGTAACCTTACACTATTTGGGAGGGTATTAATTATAAAATCTCTGGCCCTTTCACAACTCGTTTGCTCAGCATCAAATCTCAATGTCCCTCAAGAAATAATGCCAATAATCAAAACCAATCTATTAAATTTTCTATGGAAAAACAAAAATGAGAAAATAAAAAGAGAAGCGCTGTATCGAGATCGAGATGAAGGGGGTATACGCATGATAGACGTAGAAATCATGATCAAAGCACTGAGATTAGCTTGGATCCCGAGACTTTTCGCACCGGGAAGAAACAACTGGAAAACTGTCCCAGACTATTATCTAGGAAGATATGGAGGTTTGAATTTTCTCGTAAGATGTAACTACGACACCAAATGTATTGATGTTTTCCCAACATTTTATATAGACATTTTAAAGTTTTTCAATGAATTGAAAACCCTGTATAACTATGATAGAGGACAGGATATGATCCTATTTAACAACAAAGAAATTATCGTTGGAGGGAAGCCCATATTCATCAGTGAATGGGTTAACAGCAATATTCTGTTTATACAAGATCTGTTGAATAGCAATGGCCAGTTTATGTCTTACCGAGAATTTAAGAACAAATACGCTTGCAAAACAAACTTCCTCCAATTTTATCAAGTTGTAAGTGCAATTCCGAAGCATCTAGCCACAAAAGCGAAAAACACAGTACCACCAGAAAGCGAACCATACATTGGGAAAAGCCTCCTATTCCAACTAGACGACCTGATAAAATTCACTTAGACCAAGCCAAAACTAGGGACTTCTATTGTTTACTTATCAAAAAAACTCACACGAGGTGTCAAACTGGCCCAACAAAATGGAATCAAACTATGGAGTTGGATGGAGAGGCCTGGAAAAAAATATTTAACCTCGCTGAAAAACACTTGTAAGGAAACAAAATTAAAAGAATTTCAATTCAAACTTATTCATAGAATTGTAGTAACAAAAAAGGAACTTTTTCGATACGGAATCAAAACGGATGACAAATACCTCTATCACGGTGAACATGATTCAACTGACCACACTTTTATTGATTGCGAATTTGTTAAGAACTTTGTAAAAAATATCATCGATTGGTTTAATGCCGTTAATAATTCGAATTTTACTCCAACAATGGATGAAAAACTACTTGGTATCATGTCCGGTCCATATGATAAAACATTATTAAAGAAATTTAGCTATACAACGTTGTATATGAGATACTACAACTACACTTGTAAGATGCAAAACAAAGCTATTCACCTCCCTACTTTTGTTAGCGAAGTGTTTTTTAAATATAGACTAGTAAATTTATCATAACAATTAATTAGATCCCCCATAATACATAAGAGACAGATAACTGTAACAAGGTAAAAACTTGTTTGTAACAATGTAAATACATGTAAACACATGCAGATAATAAAGTGTTATATATATATTAAACGAAATGATAATAATTATTATTATTAGGATCGATTAAGCAGCTTTTACGCTATGAATAAATTGGGTGAAGTAAAATTAAGAATTCCTCATGGGTTTTGTCAAAACAGAATAATTATCCGTGACTTAACATAACCAAGCATAAATTATCAATGACATATAGCACCAAAATTGGGGATTTGTCCTCGTCATTAAATTAATCATTTATCAATTAGTTTAACACTAATTATTGTTCTGTAATGATGGAGTGCATCTTGGTTAAGCATGAAAAGCTGGCCATGTTGATTATGAGGTAACCAACCTAACTCATTGTCATTGAATTCAAAGTACCAAAAGCTCTTTTTATAATAATGAACTTTATGTAACGCAAATCAGTTCCAAATCAAAGTGACTATGAGCCACTAAACTTGGAAAATGGATCATCTGTAAACAGTGGAAATTTTGATGCCACTGAGCAGAGGTTTCAATCCGTAGGTCATACTGGGGGTATATCATTTAGATATTAGATAGCGAGCTAAAGCCTACTAAAATTGTTAAGAAATGGTGCAAAATGCAATGACAGCAGGGCTCTGGGCTGCCAAGCAGAGCACCATAACTATAGGAACAGAACTGAGTGTATGCTATTCATGGTCAACATGGCTAGCGGCATGGAGCGTGAGCATGTGCACCCTACGATGAAAATGATGTCATGCAACATGGCAGCCATACTCCAGCTAATAGGTTGTCATGTAGCCTAATGGTTTACAACGCAGATCTTTGATATTGGACATCAACATTAAGGTTAAGGTGGGGGTACACATGAAAACACACCATCAAACGTTTTTCATGGCTAAGATTTAATTCCAAACCAAGGCAAAGTATACACCAATTTTCTAGAAAGGTTAAAGACCAAAGATTATGAAAAAAAATATTTTCTACCCTTAGGACTGTATTGTAACCTGACACCGGCTGATCAATTAAATCTACCACCTGCTGAGGAATGTCAGGGCTTACTTGAGAAAAGATAACTCCCACAAGAATTGATCAAAATGAATAATTTTGACATTTTTCAAAAGAAGACAAATAGCTCACTGTTTTAAGAATAGAAATTTTTGAACAGTTAAAAGCACATGGAATGGTGACCAGTAATATCTAATACAGAAAATCCAGCATAACTTCAACAAAATGCACTGGATGGAGAAGTTCTATGCTTAAAACACAAAACCTACTTAGAACAACAAATCCTGAAAATTTCAGCTCAATTGGACAAATCCTTCACAAAATATCTTTCCCCAAAGGCAAAAATAACTCGTTTTGAGAAAATGAGCTTTGAACTTACAGTAGCATAAATGTTTCTCAAATAAAACTTTCATAACTTAAGATTCAAATTCCAGTGAAAAACAAAACTTCTTTCTTTTACAGAATTTATTTACACCTGTGAAAACAAGGTATCTGCTGATCACTAACACATAACCATATCGTGGGCTCAGGTTCAGAACTCCTCAAGATCATGTGTTTTTTAGAAGTTGACCAATGACCAAGTGTTGATTTTCAACTGGACTGTGGGTTCAAGCCAGGCGAACTTGTTGTAATAGTTAACCAAAGTGTATAAACATAGGCACCCGAGGTGTGCAAGAGCTACTTGTTGTGAATTAAAAGGGCCTGGAGTTAGCAGCACTCAGGGGACTCCTCTTAACAGTTAGTTATGATAAGACAATTGCAACATTCCTTGGCTGAAAAATTTAAGTTAAAATAAGCTTTCGGCTGCCAACTTACAGCCTTTGATGATTGATTAAAAAGACATGAATGAATGAATCTATATGGCATAAAGTATGAATAAATACAGAATAAAGATGCATAATTAAAATGGTGAAAACAAATGGGAATTCCAACCCCAATACTCATATTGGGCGCTGTCGCTTCACAACGCCGCCCAATACAGGAATATATTTTCTCCCAACTAGCTGCCAATATTATGTGGTAATGCCATCTCAAAATTGCATTTAGTTTAAAGTCTTTATTTGCAATAAAAATTTTCAGTCTCAAAGTCACACTCCTTGGTCAAAACGTTTATCATAATTCAACTGCAACTGAATTAAGTCAAATTTAAGAACCAGCTTGATCTTGCTTAGCTAAACAAGTTCTTATATTTTTGGGTATTAAAATAGCACATTTCTGTCAGCAGCTTCTTAAACCACTAGGGGACCAGTCATTATTTATGTAGATGGGGGGGGGGGGGGGGGGAGAGATAAAAAAGAAGGGGGGCTTCAAGGCTATTTCAGATTGGTAAGAGGGAGGGGCTAAACTTTCTATAACAAAGTTTAAGGGGGGTCAGCAGTTAAGGTGGGTAAAACAGTTCAATACTAGAGTGCAAACAATATGTGAAACAGTTATGCTAAATTGTACTATTTTGTGTTAATTACATTCTTTTCTTTTGTTTAAACACCACTATTTGGTCATTTTTATTTCACAGAAATACCGCTTGTACCCTAAACTCCATTGTTATCTCAAATTTTAGTTAATAAAGAATCCAGATCCATCTGCTTTAATATTTGGTTTGACTGAATTTTCTTGTGACAAAATGCTTGTCAATTCGATAACCCATTAGAAGTAATTAAACATGATATAACAACAAGAAAGTAGTCCTTTCACAACTGTAGGAAAATAATTGGAAAAGAATGATGCCATCAAAGAATTTTCTCAGAAGTTTATCGTTGATGAGAAGCTTGTGAAGTCCTACTTATCTTCCCTGGAAGCTGTGAAGAACATCAGACAAAAGGAGCAAGTAGTTGTACATCAACAACAACAAACAAGAGATGTTTCTGATTACAAGTGGCAAGAACTCGTAGAGAATTGCATCACTAACCGTTGTAGGACTAGATAAATATTTAGAACATCACAAGCTTTGCAAGAAAGGCAAGAAAAATGAAGAGATTAGAAGAATTAGAACACAGTGCTGCATGAAGAGCAGAGAGACCATGCCCGAAAACAAACTTGTAGCTATTGGTGAATACGTTGCCTCAACAGACGGTGAAAGCGAAAGTGATGATGATTTATTATGAAAGCAGTGCTAGCGATGACGGCAGTAGTTATGATGAACTGGATGGAGCAGAGCCACCTGTTGAAAAGACAACAAGAAGTGCACGAAAAACTGGACACTGGTCTATGTGATACGCCAATTTTGTGAGTTAGTAGGTTAGTTCTGTTGTTACGCAAAGTAATCGTCTCATGGTTGCATGTGACATGCATTTTAATAATCACTAGGCATACAAGAGGAAATATGAGGTGACGGGGCGGTCATCATGTAAATATTGAATAAAGAAGGGGGGTCACTTGCTATTTACGTGGCCTGGAGGGGGATTATAGTAATTTTGATCTTTCCAACATGTTATTCCCTTCCCCTCCCCCCTCTAAACAAATAATGATTGGTCTCTGGTCTTTCTGAGAACTGCGTGGTGGATAACCAAAAGCTGTGTAAAAATAGAAACACATACAGACAACAGGAGTGGAATTTATTTTGTATGCCAAAATCTATTAATCTATGATTTTAAACAACAACCGTAAAAGTGAGGCCAAAATAGTTCACAGTGGAAAACAGTCAATCTAATGAGTTTACCACACTTGTCAATGCAAAATCTAAAGTAAAGTAACACAATTTTTGCTAATGCGAAAGTACTAATGGCTTGAGCATGACAATTTATTAACAGCCAGCGTAGTTTCGTAAGCATGACAACAAACAAGTTGAGATTTCATTGTTTTGAACTGGACATTTGATTGGCTGGATTTGAAACTGTTGGAATGTATTGTTTTAGTTCTGCTATCTGATTAGTTTTCATTGTCTGGGAAGCCATGGTTTCAGTAAATGCACTAGAATACTAAAATACTAGGTTTAAGATTATATTCACCAAGTTTGAAGGATGTAGCTTGGCTAGAATACCCTCAGTTAATTTTCAAATTTTCCATACATTTGTCGTGCCTGTAATTTTCTTTCCTGCAAATCATGTCGGTTTCCTGGAAAAACCAGATCAAGGATCACCAGATCACCGGCCAGATCAAGGATCAAGGATCAGTTCAAAATAAATCAAATAAATTAAATAAATTAATACACATGATTGATTGCTCCCCTACATGACTCAGTCAAGATCTCTTGCATGCTCAAGCACAAATAAGAAAAAATAAATGAAATCGGCCCAAATGTAACAAACATTATAACCATAAATATTCTAAATACTGAAAAAGCTATTAGATACCACTTTGTGGAAGTGCCAATTTTCGCCTAACGACTAGCTCCAAACTACTAGGACAGCTATTGAAGACTGAAAGCTACAGAGCGAGTTCACTTGTGCATATGCTATATTGGAGAGGTAACAAACAGTTCAATTCACATGAAATTTCCAAATTATCCAGAGTGTCGGTATGTGATTGTGTATCTCATGTCAGGTGCAATTTCAAAACTCCAAGCTGTTTTTGGCGACTGCCAGAGTGAACACCAAATTTTCAGCTGCTTTAGCTTTATCTCTTCAAATTTTTACTGACCTCATATCCTTAGAGGAAAAGCAGATGGAATGCATCTGAAGAATCGCTTACTTAGAAGAAGACGTTTTAGTCGTTTTTCTGACGGGATCTGACAAGAGGCATTATTTGACAATTGACGCGGACCCACTAAGTTGTTGTTGTGAGTCTCCTGGAGTATACACGGAAGCAGCAAGTTGAAAATCTCAAGAACACACATTGGAGAATTGAATCAATTCTAAGTCTTACGTGAATTTTTTTTAAGGTGGCTTACTACAGTTTTGATGGATTATAACAGCCCAACTTCTAACTCTTTCGAAAGATGTTCTAGATGTTTTTCCTTTCTCTACTTACTGTTTACTTAACTCTTTTACCATTCTATGTGAAACTTGAACAATTAAAGGTCAACAAATGGCCAAAATGAACGATCGAGTACCTCTGGAGAGACTGGGCACTAGTAGGTTAAATCATGTTCTTCTCAAGATCTACCTCTATGAACCCACCTCAAAATTTCAGGAATAACAAATTGGCTCTGATTTAACATTCATGCGAAGTAAAATAAAAATCTGTACGACAGATTTTTTGCAAACTAAGAAAATGTGAAATCAAAAATAGCTCAAAATCTGTCTTACAGATTGTTTTAAAAAATTTAAACGTGATTCACCCCTACAAATCAGCTGTGAAAATTTCATCATGGGTTGTATGGTAGGTTTTCAAGCAATCCTCGATCAAAGACTGGCTTTTACAACCTTGGACGAGAATTGAATTGCACATGCCCTTTATTTAAACGCATGGTCATGTGACGCCATTTATCGCATGCGAGAAAGCAGGAGTAATTTAGAGCTCTTTCACTGGTTGTTTATCAAGTTTTTTGTCATATTTTTTTGGCCCTAGGTTTAAACACATGTTTGAATGGAGTTTGAAACTATTGCTACCTATACCAAAGTGATTTAACACCTTTCAAGTGCTGAAATGGTTTTCGTTTCTTCTTAGGGTTACTTGTGTCATTTGTGCACGTGTGATTAATACTAAAGTCTGGCAAGCGATCATAACACGTGCTACTAGTCTCCGAAAAACTGTAGTAAGCCACCTTAAGGAGAGTACCTGACAACTAACGAGGAGGAATTGTGTTTTTTTGTCACCGATAAACACAGCAGGCAGAAAGTTTATTCCCACGCCTTTGATCACTTGTGATAAAATAAAGGACTTTGACATTTGCAGATTCTAAAGCACTTTAGATTATTTTATAATTTTAGCACTATATAAATCTAATATTATCATTACTATTACTATTATTACTATTAGTATTATCATTCTCTGTTTCTCAACAGCTTGAACAGGGGACCTGCACCAACGGTTAAGGTGGCAGAAGACAGTTTTCACGTGCGCTCTTGCGAATGCAATTCAGTGCGCACACAAGGATTGCGAAAAAACAATCTTGGCATCAATACAGCAATCAGTTTATTTGCTCAATGCCCACGCTATCTGTATTATTTTTCTTCATAATTGAACACAGTGTACTGATGGTTTTAGTCTTTCATTACAAAGGTATGTTAGAAATGACTCAGCTTTTTCTTTGTTACCAAAAGAATCCAGTTAAATGCAGCGCAAGCGCAGTAAGTTGAAAAAGTGCGATTGAATGGTAAATAGCTTTCTCAGAAATATGCCTATTTCTCGGGAACCACTCATTAGAATTTCACGGAACTGGAGTTTTGAAAAAAATTGAACTTTAACAAAGGAAATTCTAGATAACCCAGTGAACCTTCAACAAGGGATAATTAAAGATCGCTCTGTTAAATTATTACTACAATAGTGTTAACTTGTGAGCATCGTTACAAGCTTGTTGCATGCAAATTATAAAGAAAATCTAATGACTAGATTTTCTGCAAATAAACAAAACTGATTTTAAAGGCCTGTTTATATTTATTCATGTTGCCATGGTAATGGCACATACGTCAGCTTAACTATCAAAAAACTAAAGTTTGTGTTAACTTGCTTGCTGCCATTTTGGCAGCCAAAGGATCAACGGTCTTAGAGAAAAAGGTGAATGAAACAGGTATCAAAAACTGTGCTCAGCCACCTTAAACACGGAGCGATCCTATAAAAGGCAAGGACACGCCACCTTTGAAGCACTTTGTTGGCTTTTTTTTTGCAATGGTGAAAAGCCGAAACAACAGTCGTATAACATAGAAGTCGTGGGGAAATAGCGTTTTTCTCGTTAAAACAACAGAGTCATTTATGTAGAATAGCATAAGGTGAGTAACAAAAATAGAGTGAAAATAAAACTCATATTAACACTTTAGAAGATGCCTTCGGAAGAACAAAAACGATGAATTATCCGCGTCACTTTACAGAACATTCAAATTTTGCTACCAAACTAAAATATCATTAAGCTGATGCCTGCAATCAACGAGCTATCTGATTCCATTTATCGCAGCATGCCGAGAACGAAAACAAATCTTGTACAAGATCTTGGACACAGATGGATTTTGGTGGGATGTTTAAAATTATTCAGATTTATGAGCGTTATGATGGTGCAAACAAAATGCAAATTGAACAACGCTGAGTTATTCCTCAAATGTTTCTATCTTCAGAGCAAAGAAATTGGAAACCAAAAGTACTATGAAGAAACAAGAGAACTTGAAAATGGCAAAGTGAGATTTTGCCTGAATATTGACGTTAGAAAGGAGAAGGACTGCTCATGGCTGAATGTGATAAAAACAAAAATTGCCTTCGTAAAAGGCCGACTGAAGTTTAGCAGCAAGAGTAAAACAGCAGCCAATGTTCACCTTATGGAATCTCATTTAGGTAACTGGCTGAAGAATAACCATATTACTGTAGATAAAATATATTACCTTCGCATTCTGCTTGTACCTGGCTTTTATTTACGAGTTTGAGTTTCCAAACTTATTTCTCAACTGCGTTAATCATTGAAGGAGCAAAGACACTCTGGCATCAAAAGAACTAGCCACAGCATTTTATAAATTTGAGTGAACAGCTCGAATTCATATGAAAGGTTTTCAAAAATTATGAAGTTAAAATTTAAAAAAGTCAATTTTCTTTGTTAATATGACTCTTCTCCTGAAGCTATTGTTCATTTAGTTCAAAAGCCATTGCTTACTTGTAAAATGAAACAGAAAATTACACCCGTCGCTCTCCAGAATTTTGTGGCAACGTGCTAAAATTAGACCTGAGTGAATAAGCGAATCAAATGGGATCATTGGTCGTCGCTTGGGATTTGTGATTGGCAGGCTGAACATCTCAGCCTTGTTATATAGGATCACTCCATGTTTAAGCATGGTTTGCAAAGCAGCAGTGCTTAAAAAATCTGCAATGATTTCGATGACGTAGAAGTAGTTCAGAGCTAGTGCGTAGGCGAAAATTGGCACTTCCGCAAAGTAGTACAGGTTTTTCAGTATTTAGGATATTCGTATTTATCATACTTATCATAATTGTGCCAATTTCACTTATTTTCTCTTATTTTCTCTTATTTTCGCTTAAGCAGACGAGAGATGTACGGGTCCGCATATGATTCCAGGACAACAAATGATTCCGGACTGCAAATGATCCCCATATTGGACCACAAATGACTCCAATCAAAAGATAAGAAATGGCATGGATTTATATCAGAGGAAGGTGAGAACATGTACAAAAATTATGAACTAAAAAACATGTTTTATCATTTTACAAAAAAATATTCCACAGTTACTGTTTTGTCCTTTGAACGGTATAGATTGTTTTCACTGTCACGCAATAAAAAAAAATAATAAATCGAAAACCAACCAATGGAATAAGCTAAGAAATTGTGATGTATGCTATAGAAGATAACTAAATAAGACACTTCTCCAAGTCTTATGCCTGTGCATTTCCCCAAACTTCAGAAATTTGTCGTAAATGTTTCCCAGAAATTTACAGAGCCCAGTAAGAAAACACCATGTTGGTATACATCCGTGGTACACCAATATTGTGGCCGGAATATAGTGTAAACATCTGGAACTTACTTTGGCTTTCTAGGTAACTGATTACCAGTACTAAACAAACAAGTATTTACATAAACACTTTTCCTAATGCTCTAACTTCTAAAAATGCTCAAAGTCATGAGATAAGTATACATTTTTCAAGAAACTTGATCATAGCCTTGTGTTACACAACCTCCATAACCCTGAAATTCAAAATGCTCTGGTTTCCAAACGAAGCACGCTAATTGTAAACAGATATAAGATATAGATATAACAGATATAAGATATACTGCCTCTTATGCCTGATGAGGATAAAAACACGTCACATGAAGACGACCTATTGAATTAGAAGTCTTGGAAAAACACATACTTGTAAACATTCTCGAAATCCCAGTGGCAATAGTATCAAACATCTACTAAACAGCTACCTTGTCAAAAGAAAATGCAAGCCAAGCAAGAAATGCAAGCCAAGTCGTGTTTTGATGATTGAGTGGCGATAGTCATAATATCGTAGTTAGCAACAAAATTTAGTCGAAAGTATGAAAAAAAAGCAAGTTGTAAGCCATTATAATTATAAGATGGCCTTAATAAAAACATCGGTATTCACGTATGCCAATTCTCTATCCACACCATCCCACCTTCCATGCCATTTCTTATTTTTTAGTCAGGATCATTTGCGGTCCCTATCGGGGATCCTTTCCGGTCTGGGATCATTTGCTGTCCAGGATCATTTGCGGTCCTGGGATCATTTGCGGACTGAGAGACATCTTGAGAGAGATCTTGACTGAGTCCCGTGAGGGAGCAGTCAATCATGTCTATCTGGCCCTATACCCACTTAGGGTTATGGTCAAAATCAATCATGTCTATTAATTAATTTGATTTATTTTGAACTGATCCTTGATCCAGTTTTTTCCAGGAAATCGAACCGCATTTTATACCCAGACAAATTTACAGACAAATTCATGGAAAATTAGAAAAATTAACTAAGCGTATTCTAGCTGAGCTAGATCCTTCAAACTTCGTAAATACAATCTTCCACCTAGTAGTTTTATTTTTTGCAAAATTCGATTTTGCAAGAAGTTAAGGTTATTTGCCATCGGATTCCCATACAAACACTGTAATTTCTGACCGCTTTGCCTACCCGTCAAGATGGCGTCGAAAACCGTGATAAGGTCAATAAAAATAAAATTTAACAATGGTCATAACCTAACTAAAGTAACAAGCTCATGTAAGCTTAATTAAGCTTAAGTCTATTTTCCAGCAAAACACTCGAGATCACTCGTGTCCATGTCGACATTTAAGCATATGGTAGAGACTTACGCTTAAGCGTAACTTAAGGCACTTAATTAAAGCTTACTAACCATTACGAAGTTTGGCGAAACGTTTTCGGATCCTCTCCTCTGACTGTATAATCTGCTCAAATAAGTCATTAAGGGTACTCATGTTTTGAGGCCTAGACAAAAGACAGTGAGGCCCAGTGAGACAAGAAAACGTTTGAGCGAAATTTTCTCACCTGACCTCACGAGACCCGAAGTGATCCGACCTCAAACGATTCCCGATTTTGCGACGAAAACCCAGGAGTGTCGGCTTTCTCCCAGGCCTTCACGGTCAATTGATTTCAGTGACGTAAGTTAGTAAAACAGTACTTGTAGCGTTGCACTTTCGTCCTGCGTGGCAGACATGTCTGACACCTTTTGACCAATTGTATGTGTTGTTGTTTCTTCCAATGAAAATGCGTTGTGACCGTGTCCTCTGAGGTTATTTTACTAGGGGACGGGACGGTGTTTGCCAGGTGAAAGCTCGAAACCTATCGATTGTGACTTTTATCGCGAGGGTGTTTTACCGGATCTTTCTGCAGGCTCCGAAACACATTTACAGCTGCCTTTGAAGCTTAATATTGTCGGTAAGAAGCTTTGTGAAGTGTAGCGTATTGTATTATGTTGTTTGTAGTAATGGAGTGAGTAATTTCAAATGGTTCAAGTTTACGAAGCCATTTCGACATGTTCATCAGCAATCTAAGTATTGTTGATCGTGTTGCTTTCAAGCGGCACGAACTAAGCTGGTACTAGTTTGTATAGTCCACACTGTTGTGTTTTGCATTTTGCAATTAAGATCTGCCTCCGTCAAGGGCATAAAGAAACACTGTCATGCCGACAGAGCAAATTTTCACTCAACTTATTACCACCTTCGCCACATGGCACTATCGCCAAATGGCACCAAATATATATACAGCTTAGTTGGACAGAAAATGCTATAGAGCAAAGCAAAAACAGTAGTTTCGAAATAAAGTGCAGGATTGCAAGGATTGAAATTGGTCACAGTTCAAGAAATTTGAGTTTAGTTCAGGATGTCAAGAAATCGAGTTTACCATTCTTATGACAGTTCGAACTTTCGAGCCTTTATTTTGTGTGATATTTCTTTCCTTCTATCAGTATTGGGAATGATTTCTACCGATTTTAAAGTAAGCTTAAAGTAATCTCCTGGGCACAATCATGAAAACAAATGTACAATACATTTCCCTGAATGTTCGCTACCAAGCACAGTCTCTAAAAATAAATTAAAATAGGTCACCATGCTTGCAAAAGAGATATGATGGGCAAGATTTCCGTATAACGCCATACATTTATTATGCATACAGTTCTTTGTTTAACTAAACAATAGCGCTCCTTTGAGACTTATACTTTTAGACTTAGATTTTTTTTTCCAATTTTCTATCTAAAATACGCAAAAATGGAACGATTTCTTGGAGACTTAGAATAATTTCTCGAGTTTTAGGTCTAAATTACGGACATCCGATGCGAAATATCATAATTTGGGCCGCATTTACCGTATTTTTAAACTGAACGCAGGCTTAAAACTGCTTAAAATAATAGCGATTTAGACCTGTTCGCTAGTTTAAAAAAGCTTAAAAATACTGCTTTAGGCCTAAGCAAAACCAGCTGCTTGCAGTTAGCGATAATCTGTTGAGCGGGTTAGCCACTATTATACTAATTTCGTAAATGTAAACAAAGTGAAATAAAAATTATAGCTTACCTGTCGCGTCTCTCAGCGTTTTTTCCCCTTGATTTCCTTCCTCAAGTTCAGACCCATGCGATGAAGCTGTGTATTTTGTTTTTTTCCTCCATGAAGTGGCGATCAGATCATGAACAGTGCATACAGTGGTACGAGGAACAATTTACGCATCTTTGCGCACTTCGTACAAGTTGGCGATATGCTTGATAATGTTTCCAAAAGGATCATCTCCATAGCGCTTACGCCACATCCATTCCTGTAGGTAGCTTTCAAAGAGATCTTTGGATGTTCCTGTACAAGGCGTACTTCGTTTGACTCCCCACCATGTATTTTCAATGCGCTGGGTGTGTCTGGGTCTACGAAGTTTAGGCTGTGGTTAACTGTGAGATGACCGTGATAGCCCTCGTCTTTTAGGCAATCGTAAGCTTTCCACATGTCGCTCATCACGCGTGTCCCCGGCAATATGTGGGCGCGTATTATGGGCAAGAGTGTGTCTTTATCCCTTTGCGCTACCGGAACAAGAAAGCAGGCCTTGGTCTTGCGGCAGATGCCGCCAAAGACCCACTGTCCTTCAATGCAGCGACCGCGGTTGTACTTCGTTTTGCCAAACTTGGACTCGTCAATCGCCACAGTCTTACCTGGTCCGCCTATTTGCCCCGCATGATGATTCATTATTCTGTCGGCACAAACCTCTCGGCAATAGTTATACCAATCTATCACCGTTTCTGTTGACGTGGTTTCGTCATCTAGTGAGGTCTCGTGCACTGCTTGAGTAATAGTAAATTTGTGCGCCCAAGCATACGTTAGGGCTAATATTTTTTCAATGGACAGCCTGCTTCCCGAAAACCATGAGTTCTGGTGCATTGATGCCATGCCATTGCATTTTCTTCTCGAACACCGCCATTCGAACCCATCTCGCGATGAAGCTTGTCGTGTCCATGTCAATGTATTGCTACAATTTTCCCGTGGACACATAACTGACGACGTGAGCAGGTTGTGTTCCTTGCACCACTGTATGCACTGATTGTGATCCGCCAAAATTTTACACAGTTTAAAAAAATTTAGAGAAGACATTCCTATAAAAACAGTAAACTGTAAATGACAAGAGAGTAGAGGCAACAGGGAGAAAGAAATAAATCATCCCCTTTATATTCACTAGGGAGCTAGTGATAAAAACATGCAATGCGTGTTTTCGTGCAGCGTGAAACATGCTTTAAACAGAGGAATAATTCAATTGTAATGTAAATTTTTGGCAATGGGAACGAGTGAAGTAAAATAAAAATGATTTTTCGAGTGCAAATTCTCAACTGAACCTCGTAGTGTAGTGGTGTGGAAGAGAAACTGGTAAGCGAGAGGTATGCGAAAGGTAAGTGGTTCGAGACCTGCAGGGGTACAAGGTAAACTAGTGAGACAATCTCAGATAGTGCAGAGCGCAATTGATAGCTCTGGTACAGTAGTCCCATAAGTACTCACCCCTACTCGGTTCACTTCCGGTTTGTGTCTACCTTGGTAGTCTGCTACGGCTTTTCCCCTTTGCAGTGTGTATGTTTCAAGGTTGTATTTTCATTCAAGGTCCAAACATTACGCACAAATTAATTACTACTGGTGCTTTAAGTTGATTTTTGTTCATTTTAAATTCAACAATACGCTGAAGCAGCAAACGTGACAATTTAGCTCTTCACGCCAACTTTGTAACTTGATACTTTTGTTTTCCTCACAAAGCCATGTAATATGAAACCCCCGTTTTCTCCAAAACATACGGAAGATGTCCTTGTTTTTGGAGATAAATGAAAGAAAGTTAAATATCTAATGTAGTGATGAAGAAACGGAACAGAGACGATGTTTTACTAAAAATGCAAATTTTTACCGATGAACAAGAACTAATTTAATTATCAGATAGTCACGAAATACCACTTTCTTTTTCTGTTGCCACCTTTGTTGTGAACAATAAAACAATTCAAAATTAACGCACAACGATATTGATGGCTGAGAAGCTTTTCAACGAAAGTATTGAAGATAAACAGCGCTACTTGGCCGATATGAATGAGTCTCCTCAAAGACTGATTAAATTAATTTGTGCTTTCATCAGGTGCCACGGCGTCTGCAGCAATATTTGAGCATTTTCCTGGTCTCTTTTGTTACAAATTCACAGTTTGCGGAGTATTAACGCCACTAACTTGAGAACTTTTTGGTCTCTCTTACAGACACAATTAAGGCAAGAAATAAACAAGTCGCTAAGGAGAAGCAATATATTTGAACTCTGACAAGCACACTATTGTAGATTGAAAACAGCAGATGATATTTGTTGAACCGACCTGTTTGTAACTCTAAAAGCTACGCAGCCACAGTAACGTTTCACTTTTGCAATAAAAAGGGACAACTGGCGCTACCTGAAAAATAACTGCCGTCCTTGGTCACATGCCACGATATATAAAATACTGCGTGTAAAGATAGTGTATAACACTAACAATGCTAGAACGCATGCGTCTTACATGTTGAGCTCTACCATAAGGAAAACCACTCAACATTTGTGCGTGATTCCGTATGCAATGTATCCTTCACCTAATATAGAAGCCACGAACCCTAACTAATCTACGCATGCGTTTAGGGCAAATTAGTTTTGTTCTAAGGAGAATGGTACCACAAGGAGAGCAAGGGGTTAGCTGAAACAAATATATAGCTTTGCGATGTTCAAAGTTAAGCGACGGCGATGGAATGTGTTTTACGTAGAGTACACATGTACCTTTCCCACCCTACTCCCATTACTTCCTTGCCTCTAGACTAATTAATTAATTGAAATTAATTAATTAAACAAACATTAAAGTTTACACCTTAGCGCCATAGCGCCTTAGTTCCTTAGCGGCAGGCAACCCCCATAACCATCCCAATAGTGCACTCTGCACTAAAAAGGAAAAAAAATGCGCAATGAGCCTGGATAATATGGAGAAGAAAAAGAGAGAAGAATGGAGCTAGGGGAAGAAGAGAATCAGCGAAAAGACAGCGTGCAAAAGCGCGCAACGAGATCCTCTTTTATTCATACAGTAAGTAGTAATTATCAATGTATATATTCAATACCCTCGGGAATTCCTTTTGTCTTCAAAAACAATAGAGCGCATACATAATTAATAATTCTGCATGCATAATAAATGTATGGGGTTATACGGAAATCTTTCCATATGATGTACCAGTCTTACCCTATTTTGCCAGGTCTTATAAATAGTACTATTCGTGTATTTTATCACTCCATGTTACATTTTGTGGTGGCTGGAAGGTACAGTTTTTTTTTATGAACTTTGATAGGCATACATGACATTTTGAGCACAAGGAACAACATAATAAACAACTTAGGCAAAAGAATCTAAATAATCCAAATGACATACAATCAAAGCATTCCTCAAGTTGTTGGATTTTAAGGTCTTAATTTATGTCCACGAGTGATCATTTTGTTTTTGATGCTATTAAGTCTGCATACGAGCCAAGTGGCCCACCAGGCCGGAGCTTATCCCGGTTTCTGTAGCATGAAGCGACTAGGAGTATTTCTACTCCCCCCTGGATGGGATGCTAGTCCATCGCAGGGTTACCCCCAGCATTAAGTTCGCTGGTACCCATTTATACACCTGGGTGGAGAGAGGCACTGTGAGAGTAAAGTGTTTTGCCCAAGAACACAACACAATGTCTCCGGCCCAGGCTCGAACCCGGACCGCTCGATCCGGAGACGAGCGCACTAACCATGAGGCCACCGCGCCTCCCACTTGATGCTATTGAATAAGTGTAAAATTCTGCACTTGAAGGGTTCGCAATATAGTGCTAAGGAATCACCAGTAAAGGTCAGGGTTGTTTGTCCTCCTTTTCTTCTTTTCCTCTTTTGTTGACTGGCTACCTTTAAGCTGTTTGTTATGAAGCAATGTTTTGTAGACACACAGTGTATATAGTCATCATGTGAGGCTGCTTCAAGAAGTGCTCGCCTAGGGTTCCTTTTCTATGTGGCTGGTCCAATTAGTACATAATAGGGATACATGCCAATGCCTTGTCATGTCTTCATTAGGTGACATTGCCATTATCTCTTTGTGTCAGCTCTTGTGTGAGGAACATTGCCTTTCTTGTTATCTTCTGGAGAATTTATTCATGTTTTTGGATACTTGGGTTTTTTTGTTTTTTTTAATGTAAAAACAATTAAAGAAGGGGAAAACGGTTTGTTTATCTACTTGTATTTTTGTTCTCAATGATGTCTTTTATCACTTGGTAAATATGATGTAGTTTTCACCAGCTAAACTTTGCAACTAGAGATTCAGTGTGTTCTGTTTTGGTTTCACTGTCAGTTGAAATAGACTAAAAACCTAGGTCTTGATAAGATAGTCATACTCTTGCAGTTGTTTCTGATTGAAATTTGTTTTCCTTTAAATTTCCCTTTTCTGAGGAACAGCTTTTAATCTTCAAGGCTGTATGTTTTTTTAAAACAGTCAGTCTAACGTAAAATATAATTGCATTTGTGTGATTTTGTGTTTATTAACAATGCTTTGAATTTCTATTTTGCAGTAATGGATGATCATCATGGGTTGGATGAGGGAAAACATACACAAACCGAAGAAAGTCTTAGTAGAGAAGGGACTAGGGATGGTGAGCATCAGCTGTTACTATGATATGTATCAGTTGCCATGTGTTGATAACTTTTTTAGAGTTGTGTCTTGCCAAAATAATTCATTTTTTTGTTACCTGTACGTAAATGGGTCTTAATTGTAATGGCAGCACTTTCTCAAGAATTTTAGAGCTTATGTCCTAACTTATATTATGCTTCAATATCTGGTTAGCTTATGAGTTTTTTCTTGTACACTAAGTACTCCAGCAATACTAAGAAGAACATTGCAAACCAAATGTGTTAGAGAAAGCCAACTTATAGTTTTGGCTATTATTTTTCAAAACACATCTTCTTCGAAGCTGGATAAATTAGCCAGTTTCTAATTTTAATTCCTTTTCATCCCTGCTATGAAGGCTTAAAATTTAGCACAGAGAGTGCTTAGTAGATGGAGTTTCAAAATCTTAAGGAAGAAGTGATTGTACAGTACCATTTTAATGCATAGCTTAATATCCTTGTGTATCCATTAAACTAGTCAACAACCCATTGTCCCCACTAGAAAAAAGTAATGTTTTTAAAATTGATATAAAATAAAATTCTCAACTTACCAGTAGTTTAGGAGGTTCTGTGGATTATAATTTATAGGTCAAGGTATAGATGTATGGCAGTGATACAAGCAATTTTTGCTGCATGTTACACAGAAGATATTTGCATATCATATGTAGCTACTTAAGGATTTGTTGCGTGCACATATTTTTTCTATTCTTTGTTGTGACTCTTATTTAACACCCCAGAAGCTGTGGACAAGACAGCTAGTAGCAAGTTGAGCTTTCTCTGTTAGCAAATAACAACCTTAACTTTTGAAGTGCCATTTACAAAGTAACCAACAGCACTTAAATGACAAAACTGGTAAACCATACATGTACAATTGCCCCTACTGTATTCTACATGTATACTTACAGCCTGCAAAGCACTCACTTTCTTTCCTGCGATGGTTTGGGGCACAGCAAACATAAATGAATTAAGAGAGGTTGAGGAGTTGAGGAGGCAGAGTAAAGAAACTTTTGGATGTCGCAAAGCTCTTAGAATGAGCTTGATGGCTATTAATGCAGTGTTCGACACTAGCTTTCTTGCTAATTTGCCCTTTGGGTAACTATAGTTCTGTTTTTTTGGTTCCCCATGTGTCTTTTTAGTTGCATACCTAGTAGACTTTAATTGCCCATTAGCACTCATGAGAAAATTTCAACTTGCAGAAATGCTCAACTTTTTTATAAACTTGCCTTCTTGTTTTGGTGTTGCAACAGTGATTCATTGGGTGATTACTCAGTCATAGAGCACATCCCTCACAAGATTTTAAACATCCACGAACTGTGCCCACCATTTTGATGAGACTCCACTTTTCTGACAAATAGACCCAGTGAAGCACTTTCACTGGTCAAATACGATGAACCAATTGTCATGAATGAAAACATAATTCATGCCCTGAAGCACATTATTATCATTAATATTATTGTTATTATTTTTGTTGTCATCGTTGTTGTTGTTTTTAATATTGCTTTTTTTATTTATTGTTATTGTTATTATTAATAATTGTCTTTTTAACCATACATTAAGGAACTGCAAAAAGATGGCTCAGCCTGTACCTGTAGTACCCATTTTGTATTTGTAATCATAGAGTAATTAAACTGCTTCTCTGCCTCACCAGAGATCAGTCAGGGAGTAGCTTACAATCCTGACAACAGTGCTCCATGTCTTTTTGAGTCACAACAGTAAAACTTGTAGCCAAAATATTGCAGTACCATGCAATTTGTGTGGAAAAACTTTGACACAAAAGTTATTTCCAAATACTGTTGCAAAATGCATCTTTGAAAATTCAAGGAGGTTATAGTGTTTTGAGAACTAGGGATTAATGCTTTTTATGGTTCGCACGATCACTAATCAACCAGCCACTTTGATTTAGCAAGCTTTGGAGCAAGCTTCTCACAAAATTTGGGTTCATGGCTTGTTTCGGAAATGAGAGTCAATATGTAGAAACTTTCAGTGAATGTTAGAGTTGAGTTTACATGTCTTTGACTTAATACTTCCGAACTTCTGCTCAAATGATTTCCCCGAAACTTGGGCATGGTTTGTATTAAGTCAAAATAAGCTGGTTCCAGAAATTGAGTTAAAGTATGCCAGCAAAATTTTTTTTACTGGTAGTGTTGTTGTCCAAAAAATGGGGTCCAGTCAAACACCAGTAAGAATAAAAATATTATCCCCAGTAAATGCTATTAAGTAACATTATCACCGAGTGAAAGACAAAATATTTCCCAAAATTTCTTAACCAACGCTTCAAAGCCCCAAAATTTATGTTGCAAACGTTGACAGGGGTGAGTGTGTCCAGAATAACTGCAGAACCACCTTAATAATGATGAAATGGAATCAACAGAATAACCATGATACGAATGGTGTTATCCTTTTGATACAATAACAAACAGTGGGGCTTGACTTTTCAAAATTACAGAAAAACTCAAATTGCATCCAGGGCCACCAGGTCCTAATTTTCAAGCAACATACATTTAAATAGAAAGGAATTGTTAGCCAAATTAACTTTAACATTTCTCTGAAAAGAACATCCAGTGACATTTATAGGAATCACACTGGACAGAATGTCTTGTTTTCTAGTCATGAACGTTGACTTCGCAAAATGGCTTGGGTTAGAGCCTTGTTGCACCAGGCTTCTCGTACATGTGAAATAGACTCTCTCTTTCAGAAACAAAGAACAATGATTAAAACGTTCCTGTTAGGGAATGGCTTTCCTAAATCTGTGGCTTCTAATCTTGTGAGGTGTTTCAGACACAGTAGCTCGGAACCTAGAACATCTTATCCCAATAACAACAAGACGATAAGTTTAAGGATTTTAAATTCTAATGTGGGGTTTGGGACTGGCACTAGTTTTGCTAGCCTAATGATATAATTTTGAAAGCAGATGGGAGCTCCTCTGGGAGCCTGTCCAGGAATCCCCATCAATGTCCTAGACCAAAAATGACATGTACTTTATTACTTCATCTCATACTGGAAGTAAGTGATGTCTGAACAGTTCATTGAAGTGCCTTGAAACCAGAACCAGAGTATTAACAATATTACAAACAACACAACAAAGAAAGTACAGGA